>NC_056730.1:911550531-911750531 GCF_019279795.1 Protopterus annectens
CTCACATGCTTTCATTAGCATGTGCTTCATTAATGCTGCCATACTGTCATAGGCTAACCAGATACTGGTTAAAGTTGTTATGTTCTATCATGCAGATGTTATTTACTTGAAACAGTAGATCAATATAAAATGTAAAAAACTAAGCTTTTCAGTGATCTCTGAGCATGAATAGATTCTTAGAGGTCATGTTAGTCTTGTAATATCATTGATCTCTGAGTATGAATAGATTCTCAGAGCTCATGTTAGTCTTGTAATCTCATTGATCTCTGAGTATGAATAGATTCTCAGAGCTGCATGTTTGTCTTGTAATCTCATTGATCTCTGAGTATGAATAGATTCTCAGAGCTGCATGTTTGTCTTGTAATCTCATTGATCTCTGAGCATGAATAGATTCTCAGAGCTCATGTTAGTCTTGTAATCTCATTGATCTCTGAGTATGAATAGATTCTCAGAGCTCGTGTTAGTCTCGTAATCTCATTGATCTCTGAGCATGAATAGATTCTCAGAGCTCGTGTTTGTCTGGTAATCTCATTGATCACTGAGCATGAATAGATTCTCAGAGCTCGTGTTAGACTTGTAATCTCATTGATCTCTGAACATGAATAGATTTTCAGAGCTCGTGTTAGTCTTGTAATCTCATTGATCTCTGAGCATGAATAGATTCTCAGAGCTCGTGTTAGTCTTGTAATCTCATTGATCTCTGAGCATGAATAGATTCTCAGAGCTCGTGTTAGTCTTGTAATCTCATTGATCTCTGAGCATGAATAGATTCTCAGAGCTCGTGTTTATCTTGTAATCTCATTGATCTCTGAGCATGAATAGATTTTCAGAGCTCGTGTTAGTCTTGTAATCTCATTGATCTCTGAGCATGAATAGATTCTCAGAGCTCGTGTTAGTCTTGTAATCTCATTGATCTCTGAGCATGAATAGATTCTCAGAGCTCATGTTAGTCTTGTAATCACATTGATCTCTGAGCATGAATAGATTCTCAGAGCTCATGTTAGTCTTGTAATCTCATTGATCTCTGAGCATGAATAGATTCTCAGAGCTCATGTTAGTCTTGTAATCTCATTGATCTCTGAGCATGGATAGATTCTCAGAGCTCATGTTAGCCTTGTAATCTCATTGATCTCTGAGTATGAATAGATTCTCAGAGCTCATGTTAGTCTTGTAATCTCATTGATCTCTGAGTATGAATAGATTCTCAGAGCTCATGTTAGTCTTGTAATCTCATTGATCTCTGAGCATGAATAGATTCTCAGAGCTCATGTTAGTCTTGTAATATCATTGATCTCTGAGCATGAATAGATTCTCAGAGCTCATGTTAGTCTTGTAATCTCATTGAACTCTGAGCATGAATAGATTCTCAGAGCTGCATGTTTGTCTTGTAATCTCATTTATGCATCGGTCATGTAAGGAAACACGTCATTTGTCTGCAACAAGGTTCAGCAAAGTAAGATGTTTTCTATCTTTTTTGCTGAATCATGAGGAAAACTGAAAACACCCCCCCCCCCAAATATAACCTTTCCTAAGTCTAAGAGTTCAGAGTTAGTTATATTTAGTCAAGTGATTGAAGGTCTCCACAGGGTTGGAGTTCTTTGCATATTGTGTTCAGACATTTGGAAATCAAACTATTCATTGAATAGAATCTTATGAATCATTTTTCTTCAAATGCAATTTCTGACGTCCACAGGAGAAGCTGGGAGTGGTTATAATAACATATTAGTAATTTTTGCCAGCCAATGGCCATGTATTATTTACTGTAATAAACAGTGGACTAGAATGACAAACATACATTTGTATAAGTCACAGAAGGCTCTAAAGGTTTCACTTTATTTATTTATTTATTTAGTTGACATTTGTTAACCAGGTTAGTCTGACTGGGCAAGGTGCCCTTTTTCAGCTGAGACCCGAGGAAAAAAGCTCCAGACATAATGAAAATATAATTTTAAAAAATCTACAAATATACAGTTAAGCTGGTAGAGAAAGCTAGATATTTATGTGGAAGAGAAGTCCAGCAGCAATCAAGGTAATTAACATAGTAATATAACAGTAGTTTATACATTGTGAGCAATAGTGCAATTAGCCCATTGGCAAAAAATAACAAGGTACAATGTGTTAAGTAGGATTAGCTATGTACATATGCATAAGAGAAGAAATAGGTTATTTGTAGCTTGTCAGGAGGATAAGAGGGTATAGAAAAGTATAGTTATAGTAGCTTTGTATGACAGAGAATCAGGGAGGGAGACAGAAAACTAAGAATAGGTTAGGTTGGAGTATGGCAGAGGCAAGTCCAAATTTTGGACTTGAAATCTTTTAGCATTTTTTTGAAACTGAAACTATTGGTGATAGTTCTTAAGTCTGGGGGAAGTTTATTCTAGGTATTGGCAACTGAATGACTATATAGGGACTTGCCTATTTGCTTCTTGGGCTTATAGACTTCCAAGAGATGTTGGTCTGCACTGCAGAGATAGCGTTTGGGAGTGCAGGAAGAGATTAGATTGGAGAGGGCAGGGCAGATGGCTGGATTTGCTAGGATGGAGAGAGTGAGGTGGAGCTGCGGAAATAAGAGTTGATTTTGCAGTGATGAGTGCGGTAGGGAAGATTTGCTGCAAATCTATCAATTTTATTGTAGGTGGATTCAAGTTTGGCCATGAGGTAGGATGGTAGATTAGTGAGTATGGGTGCAGCATAGAAGAGGGAAGGCAGTATGTATGCTTGAGCTAGGGTATGTTTTGTGTTCTTAGTTAAGTATTTTCTGTTCCTGTATGATAGGCCAAGTTTTTGGTGTGTTTTTTTGATGGACTGTAAAATGTGGACATCAAACCTAAGCTGGTCATCAATAACCACATCAAGGAGTTTAGCATGGGGTTCACCTGAGATAGTAGTGCTATTAAGAGATGAGATACAGAATATTGCCAAGTCAAGATGTGCCATGCTGATAGACTCCTACCCAAGAAGACTGAATACTGTAATTAAATCAAAAGGTGCTTCAACAAAGTATTAGTTTAAGGGTGTGCACACTTATGCAACCAGCTTATTGTACGTTTTTTATTTTTTATATTTTTCCCCTAACAGATTTGTTTGTTTTTAAATTGAATTGTACAGGTTATAGGTCACATTAAAGGTGGGAAAAGTTTTTAAATGATTTATTGTGTTCTCATTTTTTATATCACAAAAAACTAGCATTTTAACAAGGGTGTGTAAACTTTTTATATGCACTGTACTACTGCTCATTTTTATTTATTTATTCTACAATATGTGGTGGATGCTCCAAAATAAATCCAGTACTGAGAAATGTGTACATTAAGTGTTAAAATCTCATAACAGTTTGTGTAATATACTTCATATTTTATTGTCTAAATGTTTACAGGTGATGTGCATTGCTGACCCTGTTGTGAGAGAGCCATTAAACAAAGTACTGTGAAATGTAATATACTTTTAAAAGAGTTTGCTGTACGAATGAGAATCAACTTTGTTTGGTCTTTTAAGCATTTGCATACCACCCTTGAAGAATTTAATAGCCAGTTAGTGTAGCATCTATCTTATTCTACTGTATTATTAAACTAATAATGTTGATAGTATTAACAACATACTTTTGTTAACCATTCTTTTTGTCTGACACTACATTTATAGATTTGAACACTGCTAGTCCCATTTAAGACAATTAAGATAATCTCCAAGTACCAAGAAAATCAAATAAATAAGTAACTGATTACTTAAAATATATTCAAGGGGATGAGCATGCATTTCATTGTGTGGAAAGAAAAAAGAAAAACAATGGCTATATCCTATGAGTCACTGAAATAACATAAAGAAAAATGTGAAAATAAGTATTGAATGTACAGTTTGGTATGTAGTTAATTTCTAAACCTATTTGTCACATCCAGCACCTTGAGATGTACTCATTTGCCACAGTACACACTTTTCTATCCATTATTCACTGTCTCATAAAGTGTACAGCTCTGTAGTTATTTCTGCCGAGGTCTTTGATGAATTCAATTAACATTTAACTGAGCTGAAGTTGACACTGTGATGTCCTTGAGATGTTGTCATGGAAATTGTTAGCACCAAACAGCCTTTCAAATACACGCAAAACGTTTCTTGATCTGTAAGAGGTTCTTGGAATGATTATAACATTCACTACTAGGAAAAGTGTTTAATAAAAAGCTGTCAATACAATGGTTATCAGGATGGGATGTTGTCTAGTTTCTGAAAGTGAAGTTGCTTGCCTTAACAGTGACTGCAGTTTAGACTTATTGCCCAAGTGTTTTTCTTAAAGTGTACTTACCTAAAGGACCAGTTAGTCATAGAAACTAATAGGTGGTAAAGCCTTTACCTAATGTTTGATATCCATGCAAAAAGTATTGCTGTGGGCTGAGTACATCTGTTATAAAACAAGTGTCTCTATACCAAATGAATGAAGAACTCAACATTATGTACTAAGGCTGACAGGCACTTGTAACACACAGTAAGCAGTCATGGCCAAACAATGTATATCACGTTAAAGACTTTTACAGCTAGCCCAAAAGAGATGTTACTTCAGATGTGTCTGCCACTCCTTTAGGAAAACAAGGAAGAAAAAATATTATTACACATATAACAAACTCTGTGGCTTCTTACTTACATACTCCATAATGCAGGGCACAAAATAAAATTATTTTAGTCACTGCACATTTGTACAGATTTAAACTGAGGTCCTGCATTATCACACATTCATAGTCTCTAATTTTAGAATAACCTTTTTACCATCTTTTGGGAGAAGCAGCTCTGATTGCCAGCCCTGAATTTGCTACCCACTAGACTTCAGGCATCTCCCATTTACTGGACACAAAATAAAAAAAAAAAAGATTTCCAGCTAAGATCTTTGCATGATTATGCATAATATTGACATCAATGTCTCACCTCGCTTTTGTTTCTTAGCGTAAAGTTAAAGACATTTAAGACTTGGCTTCCTGACATTTCTCTTTATTTTTATCTTTTCACTGTAAAGAAAAAAAATGTTCCGCTTATGGATATCAGGTTTGTAAATCCTTTACTGGGGCTGGATAAGTCAGATATCACATTTGAGATTCAGAGGTCATATAACATCAAAGCTCATTCTCAGCCAGTCATTTATGCTTAGTGATGTCTAAAACAGAATATTACTTTTGTTGTACTTATATTAGTAATGTAGCTATTTAAATAGAAACTGTTTTTAGTCTATGGGTACAGTTAAAAGCACAAACTAATTAATTTTTATGATTTTTGGGAACTTCTGAATCTGAATAGCGTTGACTGGCTATGCTAATAATGGCTGGTGGACTAATTATCTAATACTTATCTATGATCCCATGAAACCAGAATTAAACCACTGCTCAGAGTGAATACAGGCAGAGAATATTCACTTCAACAGTGTGAATAAATTACTACTCTAAACAAAGCTATAAACCAAGTAAATAAACAACAAATCTCGGTGACAAACAATTCACTGCCAGATTTGGAAAGCTAAACTTATAACTCTGCTATTCAAAATATTATGGTTTCTACCTTAAGATATTCTTTTCTAAATGCTGTAGCTAGGTTTAACCCAAAGAAGAAACTATCACCTAGCTATAATCCTAGAATAAATAAATAAACATCAACATTTACTGTATGGGTCATAAAAAAGAATTCTGAGTGTAGCTTTGTGTACATGAATTAATTTAAAAAAGATGTGGAATATTTTCCACATCAGCATCAAGTCTTTTTTATCAGCAGCTATTTCTTCATCTGATGCTTTAAATATTAAATGAATTTTAACAAAAATAGTGGCAACATTATGCAGGATAAATAAATGAAGAAGCTGTAATTTGTGCCTAATATTAAAAGATTAATGCTAACATTATAATGGTAACCATTTAACTAAAGTTTAATCCTTTAAAGAGAAGTAAAATGCAATATATATATAGCTAAAATACAAGTTAATGTAAAAGGCAGTATAAATTTTGGGTTGACAAAGTTAAAAGCAGTTGTCACAATCTCTGTACATATTCTGTTCATCTCCAGTTAGACAGCATTAGTGTTTTTTTCTCAGTGCATGCTATGACACGCAAACTGCTACTGTTATAAAGCAGAAATATTCTGCTTGCTTACCCAAACTCGGGATGTATTTTTTTCAGCAAACATTTAAAATTGTTACACACCAGTAATGCAAACCCAGACACAGCAGGGGGCATATAATAAGAGTCATAGTATTACATAGAATCTAAGTAAAATGATAATATGGTGAGAGTAGGTCTGACACTTGTCTATCTACAAACTCACAATTCTAACTTCATCTCAACCATAAGTCCTGTAGCAATGCTTTTCCTTGAGTCTACTGACCATTCTTTCTTTTGCTTTGTCTATTCTATGCATCATCATGGTTTCTGTAAAGAACTACTGTCTTGTATGATTTCTGCCACTGGTCCAATTTCTGGTAAATATTCATCTTTGACACGTGTTTGCATCAGTCTTTGATAGTGTGAATTGATACTTTGGCCACAGTCTGTTTGTTTTTCCTCCACAAGATGTACTGGAGCCATCCACTGACTAGATGTCTCCTCAGATGACTTTCTGACCAACTGTATATTTGGTTTGGATAACACACAAACTTTGTTGTCCTTATTGATATTTTTTATACCCTGTCTTTCTGCTCTGTGGCATATAAAGGTGTCTAGTTCAGGTCTATATTAGAACATCGACTTTTTAAAACGTTGAATGTTCTAATATCGATCCCTATTCAGTGAACGCTGACAACATCGAACATGCAGAACAGCAAATTTTTTCCAAGGGAAAAAATTTGTTGTTCTGACACACATGCACACAACACAAACACACCAAACAAACAGCAATCCATACACATACACCTAAAATCCTACTTCTAATCCTACACTAAACTGTACACACACCACTAACTATCCCTTACCTTAAGCCAAACCCTAACCCTAAGGTCCGTCACTATCGCACACTCACCTCACCCGCTCCCTAACCCTAACTCACTTACCCCACTCTAACCCTCACGTCCACACAATCGCACACTTACCTGACCTGTGCCCTAACTCATCTACAATGCGCCCTAACCCTCAAGTCCACACAATCGCACACTTTCCTGATCCCGACCCGTAACTTTCAACCACTGTACTGAACACATTGAAGCCACAGGAATGGCCAACCGAATTCCTTCCCTAGAAAGAAATTCGGTGTTCCGCAGCTTCACTATTTTCAGCGTTCGCTGAATAGGGGTCGATATTAGAACATTCGAAGTTGTGAAACTTCGATGTTCTAATACAGACCCTTTAATGGAAGTGATTTTTCTTTCTTTTTTTTTGGTCTTATAAAATTCTGAGTCAACCTTGCTTTTTATATAATTCTGTTATCAGTAAATACTATAACCACTACTGTGCTTGATTTTTTATCTTTGAAACATTTAAAGGCCTACATTAAAGGCTGTCTTTTCAAAGTATATTAGAATATAGCTTTAATACAAATAGCCTTTCATCATAAGTATTATGTTTTTTTACTGACAATGTTGTCTTAGTATATATACTATTTTTGTATTCTTTCTAATTTGTTGACAACACTCACTATATACGAACAAAAATTAGACCAATATTCAGTCATTGGTCTTATCATTGATATATGCAGTGGAATTAGTATTTTTCATTCCCTGAAGTAATGGTTCTTCCTAAAGCCTTTAGGATTAATAAGCCAGTTCTGTATATGTAATTTATTTACATTAGTATGAAAATTGACATTTGCATTGACTAATATGCTCACCTTGCCTTTAGTTTTAACATTTCCATTTATGGCATACATATACTGTCTACTTATCTGGACTAAGTGTACTACAATAAATTTCTTGTTGATAAAATACATCATTGTGCTCTGATCATAAGTATAATGTATCTAAGTATTTTTGCAGCACTTCCTGGTCTATTTGTTTGTTTGTGTCTTTCGGCTTTTCACGGTTAGGGGTCACCACATCAGAACTCCGGTCCACTAATGATTGGTAGTTGATTTTTACGTGCCGAGTTACCAGCCCTGACGCACAACCTTCAACGAAGGTACACCCATTCACGCATGTCTCCATGCAGAAGACGCTTTAGCTGAGAATCGAACCGGACAGCGTCCTGGTCTATTAATGGAGCCAAAATAGTAGCTAACTTTACATTATCTGTAAACTTTTGAATCCAGAATTGTACTGTCTATCTCTGCAAATCCTTGAAAAGTATGAGCTTTTAACATTAAGACACAGCACCATTATATAGTATAGTCAGAGCAGACACTGCTAATAAAATGTTTCATCACTTTTTCTGAAAAGTCATACCATATTCTATGGCCAGCCTTAGGCACAGGTGAACTATGCTGCTGCCCAGGGCACTGTTCAACCAGGGACACTCCCCTCAAATAATTTTTCCTGCTGCTACTGTAGCAGTCCTGGTCACAGCAGCCACTGGTGCACCACCTGTGAGGAAAGCACCGAACACCACTTAATTTCCAGGCATTTGGCTCAGTCCCTCCTATGAGCTAGACAACCAATCACAGGGTCTTAGATTCCTTCCACAACAGGGTAATAAGTGAGAAGGTAAATCAGGCTTCCAATTAATATGACACAATTCAGCTACTTAGATCAATTTAAAAGAGAACAAGATAGATTTTTGGGGGATTAAGCTTTTATGGCAAGACCAAAAGGAAAAATGCCCTTAGATAACTGGGTCAGTATGCCCAACAAAATGTTGAAATGTTGAAACATGTACTGGTTGATTACTGTCTAGATTATTGGTGGGACTGAGTAGAAAACATGGAAACTTGGAATAATGGAGTTGTAATGGCCATAATGACAAAGAAAAAGCTTTGAGAGTCTGTAGCTGGTGGCAATGTGTGGATCTACAACAGAATGCTGCTTGCAGAGAATGGTCTGGTTTGTAACAAGTAAATTGTTCTTTTTTTATTAGTCTGACTATTAACCAGATATTATGGGCAGAGGAGGGCTTTGCAGAAATAATCTGTATTTACATAAAACAAATTGGAGTACTTTATACTGTGTTTGGCTACTCTGTGTCTGTGTGTACCAGAAACAGAATTGAAATAAATCAGTGTAGCCATTGTTAGTTTTTTTTATTTATTTGATCAAAATTAGACATATGAAGTGTACCCATTCAGCAAAGTTCTAATAATTGCTGGGTACAGGGGCTGTCTGTGGATGAAAGTGACTGATCTTATCCTGCTGTCATTTACTTATGTTTAATGCTCATTATTCTGGATTTGCAGTACTATTACATATTTGTTTGAAGGAAGTTGAAATATTTTAATGTGGCTATATATGGTGTGTTTGTGTGAAACACAGCTGAAATAAATTGATGTGGCCATTTTATTACATCCAGACATCTGAGTTATGAACAGTCAACAAAACAGACACACTTTCTGGGTACAGCAGTTGCTTGAGGTTTAAAACGACTGACACTTTGCCTTGTTGGCTTTTGCTGTTCTTGGTTCACTATTTAACTTAAGCAAATAGCAGAGTATTAAACAAACAAAAACTAGCACCAACTCTATAATTTAGGTAAAGCTTCAGAAGAATATCCAATACACCAGACTGCTTTATTCATATTTTATTAAACCACAGTGAAACCAGGTTAAGAGCTTTCATCCTCTATATTACATGACTTCATCAGAACCTGTTAGTACACATAAAAACACTCTTATATACACCAGAAAATTAAATAAATTAATTGAATTATTAAAAAATTGAACTAACTTCCATTTAGTTAAATAAAAAGTACCAATCTGATTTAGACCCAACAGGTTAAACAGTGTTACAGAATTACAATTATAAAATCTTAAAAATGAAACCATTGTGTATTAGAAGGATGTATACAATGAGTTTAAATCATTTAAATTCTAGGTAAAAACATACTTTAAAATGAATAAAAGTGTGATGTAAGATACAGTATTAAATAAACCACAACATTGTTTTTCCTGTTGGTAAACAATTCCAATATATTATAAAAGTAAACAAAAGGGCACAATTATAACTTAGCTGATACGTTTCAAAACACAATTGCTAGAAATATTTTCAATTAATCCTGGAGGAAAGCCTGCATTTAATTTAAATTGCCACCAAAGCTTCCTGTATTCAATTACTGTTTCCCATGGTATCCCCCCCTCCCCATGGATTTACAGAGGCTTGTTCTAGAACAGCAAATTTAAAGCTTTAGTGGTCTGGATATAAACTCCAATGCTTAAACAAAGTGTTGTTCAACTGTAGCTGCAAACATTGTACATCACTTATAATATACCCAATCAATGTCAGTCAGCCATTACATAGCTCATTCAGTCCCTGCCTTCTTTTAAACCTTGTTCCTCCTCTGCATGTACTGATCCCACACTTCCCATTTTTCCTATGTAATTTGCTCCTATACCTTTCTAAAGATCAAATTCCAGTTGCTTTATCTCTGTTTCTATCTTTGTTACTTCTAGGAAAGTTGGTTAGACTATGATTTCTATTTTCTAATAATTGCATTTTTGGCAGCCATCATAATTAAATTCAGCAAGGCCTTACTCTGTGTAGGCACTTCTGATTCTGTATCATAGCTCAAAAAAATAATTTCCTTAATTACATCAATTTGCTCACCCAGCATCTCAAACACAGCAGTCTACAATGAATCTTTAAAGTCTGCCAGCTTATTACACTCTGAAGAATTATATTCCCAGTTACCAATTTCTTCCCCATCACACCTCCAATATTTGCTGCTACCTGATTAAAAAATGCTTTGGAGTCTAATTGAGGAATAAAAATAGCTATGTAAACGCTTCCAAGCAAGGATCCTAAATCTTCTAGACTTTGTTGCATATTTGGGAGACATACATATATCCTCCATTGTTTCTTTGTCAATTACTTATCCAACCTCTCTTCCCAATTCTTTCTAACCACCTCCAATTGATTCTTATAGTTATTGTATAATATTTTATATGCCCTACTAATTAGTCCTTTCTTAATGGCAACCTCTGTTCTAGATTCTACTAAAAACTCTACAAGTGATGGTCTTTCATTTAGGATCCCCTCTGTTTCTTTCTCTTTGCCTATAGTCTGATGTCAGTCCTTCATAGGGAAGGCAATCTCTAACTTGCAGTCCAAATGAGTTCTTGGCATCTTCCCATTCTAATACCTTTCCCTCTCTAGTTATTTGCTCCAAATACCTTGGACCCTTTGCAAGTTTTCTCCAATAAATTCGACCCCCCTCTTGCCTATTGTCTGTATCCCAAATTACAGTCATCCCTATTAGCAGAATCTCCTTTCTCCATTCAGATGTTGGCTTAGTTCTTAGAATACTTTCTGCTACATTATGAATATAATATTCTGTATGATTAATGTTATTCTCCTTAAAGGTCTGCATGCAAAATCCCATTCTCTCCTTGTTTCTTCAGCTTCCTCTGTTTCATCATCCCTTTCCACTTTGAATTATAGTTTTATGCTTGTGCTATGTATAGCAGCCTTAACTGTGTTACTCTGAAATACCCCTTCAAATCGGGTAATCCCAATCTGCCCTGTTCTTTTGGAAGAATTAGCTTATCCCACTTGACTCCTGTCATCTTTCACTTCCAGATAAAATCATTCAGCTCTTTATTAAATGCTATCCACAACTTCTCTTCTAGTTGATAAAAATATGCCTGACCTGTGTATAAGACTAAAGGGACTAAAAACATTTTAACTGCTTGTATCTTACTATTGATATCTATACAACAGAACTTCTGTTTTCTCTGTTTTTATATTATCATTTATTTAGTCTCTTCCCACATATCCTTAGCTGCTATACTAGAATCATTTTAAAGCCATACTCCTAAATAATTAATTTTATCATGTCCCCATAAGTATGGCTATTGCTGAACCAATTTTTATGTGGGTACATAATTTACAACTATTGCCTTTGTTTTAGCTTCACTAATTTTGCATCCCAAAAAGATATGAAACTTTCTCAATATGCTCCACAGTAATGGGGTAAACTAATGTCACCTGCAAACTGAGCCAGCTTTTCTTGACTACCATAGCCATTATATCCTTGCATTTCTGAGTTCCTTATTTTCTTTGCCAGTGGTTCTATAGTATGGATGGTGTGAATGGTAGGATGGCTGTGGTCACTGAATATCAACTCTGAGTTTGGCAAATAACAGTTATTTGTATCTTGATCCCTTGGACTCTGCTGTTGTTGCTGTTGTTGTTACTGTTGTTGGTATTGCTGTTATGTTATTTTTAACTGTAATTTATTTCAACATGAGCTTTCAGAAACATAATTTTGTTCAGCTGTGCACGTGCTGTATGGTCTGAATAACATTAAAGTTCTACTTGACTTGACTACTTGACTTGACTATAATGCAAATAACAAAGGGGAGAGAGAGGACACCCCTGTCTGGTTCCTCTGCTCAAGCAGAGATTATCAGAGAGGACCCCACCCACTTTAGTTTTCACATCCGATACCCCATATATCCTCCTAATCAATCTTATAATTTTATGAGGGAATGCAAATGCTTCCATTGCTCTGCTCATAATGTTTTCTCTGCATCAAGATTCACCAACAACAGTGGTATTTTCTTACATTCTGCTTCCCTCTGGATCACCAGTGTTCTGTTAATGTTGTCAAATGTTTGCCTCCACTCCACAAAACCACAGTGATCCATAGCTATCAGTTTTAGCATCACTTGTGCCATTCATTTAACCATTATAGACATAAACACTTTATAATTAGGGTTTAGTATTGAAATGATCCTGTATGAAGCTGGATCTGATGGATCTTTATCCTCTTTAGGTATTACAGTTACTACAACTTTCTTCCAGGATGTTGGTACTTCTCTTAAAATACTATTAAACAAAACCTTCCAGATCTTTATCAGTTTTTCCCTCCTAGCTTACAAACTTTCAAACTTCCACAGGAATACCATCTATTCCTGGGACTTCCCTATAGATTGGTGATATGTCACCATTTTATCTCATCTCCTCCTATCCTAACTGTTCGCAAATGAGCCTCCTCTACCTCTAACCTTGGCATATATAATTCTTCCATAAACATTTCAGTTTGTACCTTTTCCTGATTTCCATATTTCTCTGCTTTATACAGACTTTCATAGAATTTCTGAAATATTTATAATACTTCTACAGGATCCCTTGTTATCTTACATGTTATAAGTTTCCTATAAGCTTGGTGACAGCCCTTTCTACTTGCTGTTGCCCGAGTCATCATGCTAAAAGTTTTTTATGTCTAGAGTTATCAAAAAACATTTGCTTAACAGCAATCTTTGTAAACTCATTCACATTATAGAGGTAATCCCTTATTTTTTGTTTAGCATTCTGCAGTTGGTCCTCTTGTTGTTCTGTGAGATTCCCCCTAGTATGCAATACTTTAATATTTGTCAGTCCCTCTAAATAATTTTTGTTACTTCTTAACCATATCTCCCTTTCTTTTATTTCCACACTGTTTTTAAACACCACTTTAATTTTATCCCACTCCCTAACTATATTTTCAGAAGAAATTTTCATATTCTCTAATAGTTCCTGAATAATTTCCTTAAATTCCTCTCTTTTTAACAAATAGGTGAAAAGTGCACGCCTCATTTGTATTTTATTACTGTGCATTTTTATTTTAGTTATTACTGGGGAATGATCTCAAATAGTTATTGGGTGTATATCAACAACTTCAATTAAATGTGTATGCTCCTGTGAAATTTAAATTCTGTCTAGCCTTGTCCAGTTTTTGTATCTTGGGGAATAACATATAAATTCACTTCAAACTCCTAGTACTGAATTCACATCTTCCATGTCAAATATTTTCATACATTTCTTTAAAACATCTATGCTCCTTTGTTATATTTTCCCTTCTTGGCTCCCCAGACAGATATTCACTCTTGCGAATCAAATTCCAGTCCCCACCTATAAGTAATATTCCTTGCTTATAGCAGTTTTTGGTGGAATATAAATACATGCCAGTGTAATCCCCCTCCCTTCCCAGTACCCCCTTAGTACTACAAATCTACCATTATTGTTTTTTTCATCCTATTTTATTATTATTAGAGTCCCTCTTGCAATTAAAATAAATACTACTCTCTTTGCCCTAGGTATTCTGATGAATACCCATCCTGAAAACCTTTCTTTATCAAATTCACATGTTCAGTTCTTTCCAAGTGTGTATCCAGAAGTGTAGCTATTTGCACACTACATCTTTTAATATAGTTCACTATTCTTTCATTTTTTGTAATTATCTGCGAGACCATTAATGTTTAAAGACATTGTAGAAAGCATCATATTTTTGAGAGATATGTGTAACAGCTTTTTGTTACATGTCTAGTTTCAATATTTGTGTTACATGTACTGTTTGGTAGGTTATTCTTTTAAACAGTTGTTTCTTGCCATCGTCATTTGATCCTATGTCACATCTTACAGAGCTTCCTGTTTTATTGAAAACCCTCAAATAAACACACACACACATACCTAATACCCCCATGAAACCTATTAACTTACCAATAACACACAAAACTATGTACATTCAAATATTGAAGTTTTACCCTCCTAATAGAAATGAATGTTCCAAACTGACACACACACACACACACACACACACACACAAACTTGAGCTAACCTAAAAGAAAGGTTACCCATGCTAAAATACATGGTATAGCCTCTGGTTCTATTAAGTGCTGTCTGGGGTCTGTCTTATCTTTATAGCTCTCTTAGCTGGGAAAACACTTAAATGCTTTCAGAAAATTTTTTCCAAGCCATTGCTCTTTACCAGATTGTCTGCTAGAGGCATGAAAACTAGACACAAAACTGTTTACTAAAAAAAAGCCTTATAATATTGGATCTATATCACATCATCGAACTTGTATAAGCTCAACCGATGTAATATCGAACCCAAAAGTCCAAAACCGCACAATAACGAACACACAGAATAGCGATTTTTTTCCCAGGGAAAAAAAATTGCTGTTCCCTAACAAAAAAAAATATAAACCTTAAACTAAAGCTAAAGTGGGGGGGCTTCACCCCCCACACCCCCAACATGGAGGGCTGCACCCCCTACACCCCCCTACTTAAATATATAAACTCTGAGATCGCACCACAGTGGAGGAAATAACAAAGCCCCAAAAACAGACCACCGTTTTTTTTCCCTGGGAAAAAATCAATGTGCTGTGGCTTCACTATTTTTACGTTTCAGACTTTTGGGTTCGATATTACATCGTTCAAACATACAAGTTTGACGATGTGATGTAAATCCTATAATATTCAGTATTCTTTTTCATTTACTTGCTTTCCCTTAAAAAGTGTTACTAGATTAAGCTAATGGGTTTAACCCAGTCATTCCCCTGTTCAAGGATGAGAAAAAGCACACCAATTTTTCTTTTGTATTGCTCTTTTAACAATATCTTTTTTTGACATTGCAGTGCCTACATTTCTTAAAACTGATCAAGGAGATAAAGGGGGAAAGAAACAAAAATAAAAAAACAGGAGCACCTATTTACATTAGTATCCCCATTACACTTAAAAATAAAACTGAAAATAAAATACTTTATAACATGCAAAGAAAATCATGCACTATTTAAACAGTACTATTTAGAAAAAAATGTTTTACTTACAGTTACCTTTCTCCCTCCTCTTCCTCTCTCCTGAGTATTTTTCCAAATATTAATGACATGAAGTAGGACATATGCTTTAGAGTATCCTACAAGTTTAACAAAGTGCAAAAAAGCCCAGTATTTACAGATTTTCTTGTTCTGTCATGTTTCACAAATATACTTATTGCTTTGTAATTAATTTGTCAATTTCCAAGTTACTGATTTTATTAAAAAAATATGAAATGACTTGAAAATGCAATAACTTAAAAAAATCAAATAAAACAAACTGGTAAGCGTTTTCATTCCATATGTGGAACTTCATCAGACCAAGTTGTACAAAGTTAAAACAACATTTAAATAAATTAATTTGAATCACATGACAACAAACCCCTCAGTGAATTAATCCTTTCATTTTAAGTGCTACTTTAAGGTTCTCCCTGTCATTCAGACCAGGGAAAACACAAGCATTTAATTTTACTTGTCAACAGTACTCTTCCCAATTTAATTCATCTTCAGCATCACATTTCATTTCAAAATTATAAATAACCTGGTCTGATGAAGTTCCACTTATGGAATGAAAGTGCTTACCAATTGTTTGTTTTATAAGATTATTAAAAGTTATTGTGTTTTTAAGTTGTTTCATATTTTTATATATTTTGTTCTATATTTTTTATTTATATGGCTTTTACATTCATTTCAATAGGCCTTATATTGTGAGTTACTGATTTTATTTTCCAAAGGTTAATGACATGAAGTAGGACAGATGCTTTAGAGTGCCCTACAAGTTTAAGAAAGTCCAAGACTGACCAATATTTCCAGATTTCCTTCTATTCTTGCTCATCTCCTTCTCTCAAACCCTGTCGCTGCTTCATTTCCAGCATACCCTCGAGTCTTCTAGTCAACTATTGTACTTCTTCCCCTCCCTCAAGTATTTTCTGTAGAAACACTGGAAAAGGTTTCTCTGGCACAGTCTCTCTGTGGTCTTTATTACCAGAAGATCAAGAAACAGAATCTCCTTCTGTTTCACAGCTTATGTTTTGTTGGACAAACTTTTGTGTTTCTTCCTTAGCATGTACTGCATCAAAAAATGATTTTGTTCCTCAAGGGAAAAATATTTTGAAGATAGCTGGGTACAGCAGTTTGAATCTCATGCCTGCTTCTTAACATTCCCTGAATATTATTTTACTGTCTATTACTGTTGGGGCTGTCTGTGGATAAAATAACTGCATTAGTTTGCTCAGTTTAAACAGCAATCATAAATTCGGATTTGCAGAATTAGTATGCATTTGAGTGTTTGGTGAAACAAATTTGAACTACATTTACTGTGGCCATTATTTTTCCCAAACACATAGCTGGATAAAGGGATGCTGACACAGGTTTAGTAGGGGGTTCCACTCTCTGCCCAAGGTGCCACCTAGTCTGAAACTGGTACCACTCAAAGGTGTGTACAGAAGGTCAGTATAGCTTGTATGAGGCATAGCTAAGGACACTGTGGTCATTAGTACTGTAACTTTCATTACAATCATACCTCAGAGGTGTGCACAAAAGATTATTATAATTTCTCTCAGGGAAGTTTACTGTCTAGGCTCAACAAGCTGGAATACATTACCATGGTCATTATTTTTTTTTTAATTTCCTTGCACACAGACATTAGACACATATACAGGTGGCTATCTTCTGGAGATAGGAGTAATAAGGGATGCTGTGTGTCACTATCTCTGAAATATATTATTGCAGCCATGTGTTCTTACACTGTCATTCAAGTCTAACATCAGTGGCATACACAGATGGTGACTGGGTGAGAAAGTGTGTTGCGCATATGTATGACAGCAACAACTTAAAATGCATAACTGTGTCAAGTTGTTGTTTTGGTTTTATCCTAATACAGAATAAGGGGCAGTCATCTTTTCTGTGTGGCATAGAGGTGACAGGCACTATTCTCAGACATGATTCATATATCATCACAAACATTTGTTTGCTAGGATCTACTATTTTGTCAGCTTTGAACATTAAGCCTTTGGCACAATTTATTTTTTCCTTGAAAGAAAAAATAAGACTGAATTTCTTTCTTTACTTATGATTTTTGTTCAGGATTTCTTTGCTGAAAAGTTCGGGGAAAAAAGTGCAAAATGCACCTCAGAGCAGCTAGAAACCTATAAACCTCCCTGCTTAATTCAGTTATTTCCACCACAGTTAATGCAGTGCAGTCTTGTCCAGTTCAACTCTACTGAAGAGAGGAGGAAAATGCTGAAGAGCAACACAAAGCCTGGAAACAAATTTCTCTCAGTAGTCGTGATCTTTAATGGCTGAAAAACTGGAAAAATCTCTAAACTGCACGTCAGATAATCTAGAATTCTGTTTCTGCTGGAGGCCCTGCAGCCCCAACCTCCTGCTTAATTGTTAATTTTCTCTGCAGTTGTTGCAGTGCAGTTTTGTCCATTTAGACTCTGTTGAAGGAATGAAGAAGAAAAATCTGAAGAGCAAGAAAAGTATGAAAAATTACTTTCCTTAGTAATGATCTTCCTTCAGACAATCATTGGCTCAAAAGGCTAAAAAATCTCTAAAATGCACCTCAGAACAGCTAGGCTTCTGTGGCTTTTAGTATCTTAACAACTCCAAGTTCCCCTGTTTAATTCAATTATTCCATCCAGAGTTATTGCTGTGCAGGCTTGTTCAGTTATAGAGTGTTAAAAGAATGAAGAGTAAGACAAAGTGTAAAAAAAATGAAAACAAAATTCTGTAATTTATCTGGATAGTGTGAAGTCCACATGGAAGGAAATGGATATGTGTTGGCATTTACAAGGTGCACGGGAATTGATGGGCAATGAGAGGCACCATGAAGTCCTTTGCCTAGGGTTCTACTTCAGTTCAGCTGCCATAGTCTGAATACCTTGCATCATTTTCATATGATCTAGAATGGTGTTTTTTTTCTCTGCTGTATTCTTAAAGGAGAAAACAGCACTGCATCAAGAAACTTTAAATGCATGTCAAATGTTCCTTATAAACCATCTACAGCTTGCTAAGCATATGTTTACTGTTTTGTAGTGTGTTGTTCTTTGACTAAAATCTGTACTCACAACATTTATAGCAGATATAGTCCTTTCAGCTCTGAAGGCAGCAGTGGCTTTGACTACAATGTTATCAAAATCTTACTGCACTGTGCTATTTTTTCTTTCAAGATTGTACATTTTTAACTAGTAGCAACTGTGCACAAAAGTCATAAACCCATTTATTCTTACAATTTGATATGGCTCAAGAGGATACGACTGTTCTAGCAAATTATTTCACCTACCTTGTTACTTTCAGTTGAAGCTTTTGATTAGTTTCAGCATAATGTTTGTCTTGAGTTTAGAAATTATGTCATTATGTGAAATTAAAATTTTAAATGAAGGCATTTTTGGTTTTAAATTCATATTAAGAGTTCTATGTCCATCATTGCTATGTTGGGTAGACTTAAGTTATTCAAAATATTTCAAAGTATTTTATTAGTGGAGTTTCTTGCAAGTAAATGTAATTGAGGTTTTTTCTAGAGTGTTCTGTTCACAAATCTTGCAGACATTTGGCCACAAAAGAGCTACTTTCATGTGTTTGATTCTTAGTTTTTAGAAATAAAAACAAATAGTGGAATTACTGACTTAAAATAATGTTGCCCTTTCTTATAGGTTCATAGGTGTGTACAAGGCTAATGGCCCTGGAGCCTATATAAGCCTAGCCCAAGAAGATTCCCTGGCATCATGCCACTCAAAGTTAGTTCCCAGTGCCCCTGCCAAACAAGGCCACTGAAATAATCCCTGGGGTGAACTTCCTATTGCCCATCCACTCGTCATGATCTCTTAAAGAGGGCCAGTGAAGTGCTCTGCTTGACGTGATGGGAAGTTTGTTCCAGATTATGGGAAGTCTCTGGGTTAGGAACCTGTCCCTCCAGCATGTTCTGTTTATTGCGGTAATGAGATTTAGGTCCCCGGAGCATGTGGCATGGAGGGATTGGGATTTCTTCAAGTGTAGCACATCTAGCAGCTCTGGGTCATACATTGCTTTGTAGGTCAAGCAGAGATTGCCACTAAGTAGGTGATAAGAGACAGAGTATAGTTGGAGTTTTTTGAGTCTGTCCATATAGGGCATCTGTCTAAGGCCTAAGATCCTCTTAGTGAGGTATTTTTGTGGCCTTTCCAGTTGTTGTAGGTGTCTAGTGAGGTACATACCAAATGAGGCATTGTATTCTATAATAGGTCTAATGAGGGACAAGTAGAGAGGGATTATGACCTCTTTCTTACTGGATGAGAAACCTTTTGTAATGAGATGTGCCACATAGAAGGACTTTCTGACTACAGTGGCAATGTGGTTATCAAAGGAGAGGGTGCTGTCAACCTGTGTCCCTAGGTCTCTTATCACACCTTCGGTGTTTAGTGGACTACCGCCTATGTGGTATTTCATGGGTACCGAATTTTTCCCAAAGGGAATGACAATGCACTTTTTGGCATTGAGCTTATGGCCATGGTTCTAGCACCAGTCATTGGTGTCAGTGAGGCCTTTTTGTAAAATGTCTACATCAGTTGGGGAAACAATAATGGCTCCCAGTTTGCAATCATCTGCAAACTTGGTCAGTCAGAGTCCCTTTGTGTTGGCTTGAACTTCAGAGAAGTAGGTGCCAAACAAGAGAGGAACTAGGACTGATCCCTGTGGGACACCATTTGTAACTGGTCGGTAGTCAGATTTGGAGTCTGCTACTTTCACAGTGTAGGTTCTATCAGTGAGTCAGTTGGCAACCCATCTTATGACATAGGGGTTTATGCCTAGTTTAGTGAGTCTATCTATGATTCCTGAGTGAGGGATGGTGTCGAAGGCTTGGCAAGATCAAGATAGGCTGTGTGAACTACCTTGCCCTCATCCACAACTCTGGTAACAGACTCGAAGACATCTATCAGATTGAGCAGGCATGATCTACATTTCACAAACCCAAACTGTGAGGGGTCCAGAGTTAGGAGATTCCCTATGTCCTTATTTATAAGGTCCATGATGATGCGCTCCATAGCCTTACCAGACTTGTCAGGCTAATGGGGAGGTAGTTCCCAGGGTCTCTAATCGCTCCCCCTTTGTGGAGTGGGATGACCATAGCAGTGCACCATTCGGTAGGAACAAAGCCTGAAATGAAGCTATGATTGAACAGGGTACTCAAGTGTGGTGCCAGTTCACTTTGAAATTCATGTAGAACACAGCCAGGGATATTATCAGATCCCATGGCAGTTGTATTTTTGGCTTTGGACATTGTGGTTTTTACCTGTGTAGCCATAATAATAGGAACTTGGCATTCCTCAGGTATTGTGATAGGCCCTTTAGGGAGTGAAAGGGGGGTAAAGTTTGCACTGAACATGCCGGCCAATATGTTGGCAATATCAGTTGGTTCTGTATATGTATTGCCATTGTGCTGTAACTCAGAGCAGATCTGAGTATTGCCATGTAGATTCTTGTAATAACTATAGAATGTCTTGTGGTTGCCTTGAGAATCTGCAGCGATTTTGTTTCATAGCTAGCTTTAGAGGATTTTTTGATGGATCTCAGTTTTTTGCTAAGGCTGACAAGGGAGTTTTTCTAGTCTTGAGACTTCACCCTTTTCTGCAACAGTTTTTTCCTTCTGTTGTAGAGTTTGTTTATGGTGGGGGACCACCAGATTGGCTTCCATTTTTGGAGGAGAGTGTCTTAGTTCTGTTTGGTATGGCCCATTCCATGCACTTGTGTATGTGGTCATGCAGTGCATTGGTGTATGATTCAGTCATGCACCTATTTTACATTTGCATGGGTGTCGTGAAGTTAGCCACCTCTGTTTTTAAAAGTCCAACATTGGCTTTGGAGAAGTTTTTTACAGTGGTTTCCTTTGGGAGTGGGTGAGGGTGGGATGCGGCTATCCTTGGTGATTAATTTGTGGTCAGATCTGACCAGGGAGGAGTTGATTACTGGTGTAGAGCAACAGTCACCCATGTTAGTAATGACCAGGTCAAGGATATTTCTACCCCTGGTGGGGGTAAGAATGAGTTTGTCCAGGGCATTGGAATTAATGAATTCCAGAAAACATTGAGCAAGTGTGATGGCACATGAGCAATTTTCCCAGTTAATGGAGGGGTAGTTAAAGTCTCCCAGTACAAGGGTATTAGGTTGTACCCTAATATTTTCCAGTGTGTTTAGGAATGTGGAGTGGAAGTCTTGGGGCATGGTGGGGGGATATATAGCAGGCTACAACCTGGATTGCAGTTTTACCCAGTGTTAGTTGTACCTACGTCACTCGGGTTGTCAACTGGCTTACTGACAGAACCCACACTGTAAAAGTAGCTGACTCCAAATCCAGCTACAGACAAGTGACAAGTGGAGTACCTCAGGGTTAAGTCCTGGGACCGCTCTTGTTTGGAATGTACTTCTCTGAAGTACAGGCCAACACTGGCTAACAAAGTTCGCAGATGACTGCAAACTGAGAGCCATTATTTAATCCCCAAATGATGTGGATATTCTACAAATGGACCTTACAGAAACAGATGCTTGGTGCCAGAGGCATGGGCTCAAGCTCTATGCCAAGAAATGTATAGTTATCCCCTTTGGGAAAAAAACATGTACCTGTGAATTACCACATAGGTGGCAGTACACTAAACACCAAAAGTGTGATAAGAGACTTAGGGACACAGGTGGAAAGTGGTCTCACCTTCGATAACCACATCGCCACAACAGTCAGGAAATCCTTCTATGTGGCACACCTCATCACTAAGGGCTTTTCATCCAGAAAAAAGGAGGTCATTGTCCCACTGTACTCATCCCTCATTAGACCCATTATGGAATACAATGCCACATTTGGTATGTACCTCTCAAGACATCTGCAACAACTGGAAAGGCTGCAGAAATACCTCACTAAAAGAATCACAGGCCTAAAGCAGATGCCTATGCTGATCATCTAAAAAATCTCCGCCTATACTCTGTCACATATCGTCTACTCAGAGGCAATCTCTGCTTAACATACAAGGCCATGTCAAACCCAGAGTTGTTGGACATGCTGCACTTAAAGAAATCCCAATCCCTCAGAGACACATGCTCCAGGGATCTAAACCTTGTCATCACAATGAACAAAACATGCTGGAGGGATAAGTTCCTGACCCAGAGACTCCCCAGACTCTGTAATAGACTGCCCATACATTTCAAGCAGAGCGCCTCTTTGGCCCTCTTCAAAAGGAACCTTGATGATTGGATGGGAGATAGGAAATTCACCCCAGGGATCACGTCAGTCACCCTACTAGACGGGTCCAGGGAAGTAAATACTGTGAGAAGAAATAGCCAGGGAATTGTCATGGCTAGGCTTGTATAGGCCCTAGGGCCAATAGCCTAGTACCAACCTATGAATTATCTCTGATGGGTTATGTTAGGCTACTAGTCCGGAGGTGTACATATCCTTTATGAATATGGAGACACCACCACCTTTAGTGCTTCAGTCCAGGTTTAGGGGACGAAAGGTGTGGTATGAATTGTAACCTGGTAGTGCTGGGGTGCTCTCCGGAGCCTTGAACCTTGTCTCAGTAACTGCACAGATGTCGATGTTCCCCATTTTAAGGAGTGCTTCGAGCGAGTGCATTTTGAGATTTAGACTTCTTGTGTTGAGTAGCATAACCCTCAGATTTTGTTTGCTTGTAGTTGTTATGGTGGTAATTTTATCTTCAGGACATTGGCTAAAAAGGCACTATAGGGGTGGCAAGAGCCTTGGCCAGTATCCAGAATCCCTGGGGTGACAGGTGCAGGCCATCTCTGGTGAAGCATCGAGATCTGTCAATCATGTCATCCCAGGCAGACAGATACTGGATCCCCTTAGAATGACACCAGAAATGTAGCCAATTGTTGAAGTCAATCATTTTCTGCTTGTACTGTGGTATCATTCTGGGTGATGGTAGGATGCTACTCAGAGCTAGGGTCATACCTGCCTGGACTACAAGATCCAAGAGCTCCTCCATGTCTCTTTTCATGTAGTCCAGGGAGGTACTTCTCAGGTCATTCACACCAACATGGACAATGACATAGTCATATTTGTACCTGTTGTGGAGTGACCTAAGTGCATGCATTACGTGGTGGATCCTGGCACCCGACAGGCAGCTGACTGTAACTTTCTCCTTATTCAACCTAGTGAGTGGGACATCAGTGTGCCTTACTATTGAGTCACCTATGACTAGTGTATTGGGTAAGTTGTTTTGCCTTATGGGTTTTGGTTGAGTGGCACATTGTTTATGTGAGCTATGTGTCTCATGGTTTGGGCTGGGATGTGGTGGTTGTTTGCGTTTCTGCCTCATAGGTCTCTGTTGTTTGAGCAGATTTTTATTGAGAGCCTCAACAAAAGTAGGTGTGCATATTGTGTTACAATGTGAGGGTTGTGGTGGTGTATGTTCTGGAGGGCTATGTGTTGAATGTGGTATGGTGCAGGTGTAAACCTTCTCCTCTTGACTGGCTAATCCAGTCTTGGCTAGAGAGTGGTTGGCTTCCAGTTTGGCTATATATGTGCATCTCTCAAGTCATAATGTTGGGAGGTAAGAGGAGAGGATTGTTTGTGTACATGAGGCAGTTGCTACATTGCCTCAGGATGCTGAAGTTCACCAGGTTGACAGGAGAAAGCACAGGGAACTGACCTTTAGACATGACTGGGTATTAGCCCAATATATTAAGTACTGAAGCCTTTTACAGGAAAAAATGTCACTCAAAGTGTCTGAGTCTGTACAGACCACTGCCAAACACTTGAGGGGAAACTAATAAGTAGACCCTGAAAATTTAAAGATGAAGTATTTAAGCAGATGTTCTGAAGTAAGGAAGAAACCAAGCAGTACTTACTGAAAATAAAGAATTAGCTTGTCAAGAATGATAAAAAGATGGGAGTCACATGAATGGCTACTGGCTGGCTACTACTACTAATGCTGGTCTCAGCACAGCTTCACTCTGTTGGGATACAATATTCCTTTGCTTCTTCTCTCACTAGAAGCAAAATGTTTGCACCAATCCCAAGAAGAAAAGCAGGCCATGGCCTGTTTGGTGATCCACAGTCTTGTCCCAGATGATGCAAGGGTCTGCAGGCTTGTAGCCTTTTTCTGGTAGATGCCTCAAATAGCAGCCAGACCAATCAGGTACATTAAGCACCTTTTCAAGTTCCAAAACAAAGAAGATATATATTCCATTGCTAGACTCTTAGTTTTAGCAAATGTGGAACTAGTAGGTTCTTTTACAGGATTCCTGCAATATTAATTGGGACAAGTGAATATTTTCCAGACTACAGCAAGCCATACAATTCGTACTCATTTTAGATCATAGAGTGTGTGTGAGTTAAGTAATTTTAAATGACTTTGCTGTTTTAACTGGTACATTTTGCTTGGTATATAAGACAGTTATAGTGTGTATGCATTATTTAATGTCAGGAAACTGTGTTATTGTTTTCATTACATAGAAAAATTTCAAACCAATTTAACAGTAAGCAGGGAATATTAAACACCAAAGTACTATTAGTATATACTTTTTTTATATTTTTGATGTAAAATAGCTGTTCTGCAGATATTCAGATGCACACCCACGCCCACTCACCTACCCACACACACAAATAGGGACAGACAAATTTACACTCGTACACAGAAATACACACACCTACACACACACAAACATACATTTTGGTACAGGTCAGTAAAAAAATTACACCAAAAGGGACTATTAGTTCCTCACAAATGCATCACTCTTCTTACAAGAAACATACAGTTGATCTGAGAACTTCGGTTGTTTTGTGATTTCTGACAAAATGTTTAGTATTTTTATTAATTTTAGTTAAATTTCAGTTCCTTGTGAATATACTATCTTGGAATTCACAGTTACCTGGCAAATAAAGCAATGATGAAAGGAAGAAGCTGTTTGGAGTTATACAGAAAGAGTTTAGCAAAATTGTTTCTCAGCATGAGTTTCGGGTTAGATTGGTACAAATTTATTTATTTATTATACTGATTGTACTTCCTGAGTCAGAAGTGATAGAAGCACACATGGTGTCAGTTTGTGCTGTTGCTCTAGTTGGGCCTTGTTACCAGTAAATTGTATAAAAATATACACGTCATAATTACTTTTACTTGAATTACTTGTAGCAGATTATCCTGGGAAATAATTAAAGGACCTACTGTGAGCTGTATGTCTCACGTTAAAAAGGACCACAATGTGGTATTTTGTGATTCAGAGACATATTATCCTCACTGAGGAAAGACCTCATTATCAGCTAATTTGCATGTCTCTGAGTCGCAGTTACTACTGCGATGTGGCGATCAGTAGTGGTTCTCCCCCTCACCAAACCTCTGGAATAGATGAAGTGCTTGCCCTAGAGTCTAGTGCTTTTACCCCCAGTCCCTGTAATAGTTTACATGCCATTATGACATAGCTGTAGTTGCCCTGGTGTCTAGCACTTTTTCCCCTGATCCCCCAGTCCCTATAGCGAAGTTGATGCCATTATGCCACTAAAAAGCTGTGTAATCTCTGGTGTCTAGTGATTCCCCCTAACCTTGATCCGCTTACTCACGTCATGTTAAATAGCTGAACTTGATGTTTTGGCTGTGTTCTGTACCATGACATGGTAGGGACAACTGTGCTGATCTACAAGGTTGAACAATTTCTTGAATTGCTCTGCATGTAGATACTTTCCTGGAGGCAGTTCTGGGGGAGAGAAAGCACATGACTGATTAGCAGATGTCTTTCCCCCATATTGCCTTATTAGCATTCAGCATGTCCAAGGAGTCAGCCCTATGTAGTGCTGCACACCTTCATGCTAGAGCACCATGCAGTAGGGCTACTGCAGGATACCGAAAAGGTTACCGTGATGTGTATACAAAGCTGTACACGTCACGGTGGCTTCATGAATTCCTCCCACTTAATTCTGATCAGTGTTTTGGAGTTTCTATTTATAGTAAGAGGACATATGTTTTTTTTTTTCAGAAATGTATTTGTCCCTTTTGCTGTAGTTTATTTTCCTGTACATTCATTAAAGTGATTTAACTTGCTAGAGATTAGGTATTTCTTTACATTTCTCTGAACAGTCAGATTCATAAAGGTATGTCCCTTCACTTACTCTGTAAATGAAATTATTCATTATTTTTTCTATCTATGAGGCCTTATATGGAAAATTATTTATTTATAAGTAGATATGTGATATAGGATAACTTTATGTTTTAAGTTCTTTTCCATATAGTTTTGGTATGCATCCATAGTCAAAAAATATTCTGTACTACCAGACTATATTCTTTTAAGACTTTCTCATTAACTTAGATGTGCACTTTTGAAGCAGCCAAGATTTTGTACTTCACTGTCAAAGTCATTAAAATCACAATGCTTTGTAGGCATTTTTAGACATGTGTGATATGGATTCTGTGATGGGTTCTTTGGGGGGACCATTTCTAAATTCATGTACTCCATAGTGCTCATGTTTACTTATGGTATAATGAATCAGTTAATTTTTATTTATACCTGCATATTTATCATCTACAGTAACTAATATCTCATGAATATAAACACAGCTAGATGTACAAATTATGCATTTGACTTGCTATATCTCAATTGCAAAATTTTAAGTCAGTGTGTCGTATACATAAATGTGGCTATAATGAAAAATCAATACTTTTTGTTAAAGTTTGAATAAATTTATTTGTAAAACTTTTAGTCAAACTTTCATTAGAAGAACTTACTTAAAATTTCTGCTGGTATAGCCTTAATAGTGTATAAATTACAATTTCACATAGTTTAATGGCAGCATATGTCTGTAACTTTTTGATACCTCTGTGCTTTTCTAGCACCTTTTCTTTAAAAAAAAAACTTTACTGACATGAGTCAGTCTTTGAAAAATATTTCCTCTCTTGCTTGTAGTTTTTTCTCTTATCATGACACTGGTGTGGCATTTCACTTTGATCTGGTATAATGCAGACTGATGAACAAGGGCTAAAATATCAGCAGTGAAGTACAAAGAATTATAATGAGGGGTGGACCTCCATTAAAATCAATGCATCACATTGCAAAGTAACCTCAGCTATGTGCTCTCTACAAAAGAACACACCAGAGAGTAAGTCTGTTTAAATAAAACATACTGGTGCCATGAGATGGTTGTGTTCAAGTGCTTGTACTTCACTACCCCAAACCACCATGTTTATTTTTCAATTTATTGTAATATTGCACTTTGATCCCATGTTGTATATGCTGCCATAAAAAAAAGGCAGCAGACCAGTTAGAATCAGAGGCATGAGACACTGTTCCAAGCAGAGACTTTAAAGAGCCAAATATGTAAGCAATAATGTCTGAAAAGATGAGCATTATACCTCAATAAGCCAACCAGTAGTGTTGTGAGGAGCAAACTGATAGGTAGGGAGCAAACCAATAAGTAGGGAGCCACCTCACCACTAAATGTTCCATTATTTTCAAACAGTAACCACACTTGTGGCATTATTGCACTCCAGAAATTGCCTCATTGTTTGTGTTTTTACTGTATGTTTTAAATTTAATTTTTTTATTATTATTATTTCTTGGTGTTTTTCAGAAAAAAATAGCCCCTTTCCTTTTTATTTACAAAGGAATATTTCACATATTGTATTTTTTATATATGGCTAGACAATATTTAATGAGTACATACAAATCTGGATGGCACAGTGGTGCAGCGGTTGCATTGTCACTTCACAGTAAGAGGTTCTCCGGTTCAGTTCTCGGCTGGGGTGCCTTCTGTGCAGAGTCTGCATGTCCTCCCAGCATTTGTGTGGGTTTCCTCCGACTGCTCCAGTTTCCTCCCACATTATAAAGACATGCTTCTGAAGCATTTCTCCCTGGGCCTCCGCTGAAAATTGGCTTTGTTCCAAGTCGGACTTTCCTGGTAAACAAATGTAAAACAAAATAGCTGTGTGTGCGTGTGTTTTAAATGGCTCTAGAAAACATTTGGCATTGTAGTACTTATCTGACTGGAAATGTGATACTCTGCTTTGCATTTTAGTTGACAGAATTCACATTCTAACATTATAATGTTATTCCATAGTAACTATTCTGAAATACCTGAACTGCATTTCACTGACTGCAGCTGTAACACTGGGATCATGATATTGTGTATTGCATTTTATATTATTGAGGAAGTAACACACAGTATTTGAAAATAACTGCAAAAAGCAATATTTGACACTTCAGTACTGGAGTGCTCTGGAGGTTTAAAATTCTGCAGCCAGAGGCAAACTGCAGAGTGGGATACCCCTAGTGAAGACCAGAAAGACCGTCCCTCTTATGCTGCAGGGGGTGGGCAGGACTATTTGGAGGGAATGCCTTTTGTAAAGATGAAAGATACCCTTTGTGCACAGTCCATTGCATGTTCCTCCCCAGCACCTTGGGTGTGTGTGTGTGTGTGTGTGTGTGTGTGTGTGTGTGTGTATATATGAGACATGGGAGAAAACAGCAAATCATTTAAACCATCCTTGATAGCTGCCTGGATGATGACCCCTCTTGATGATCTCTCAGCCAGTGATGGGAACAAATGGGAAGACTGACTATGAAAGGGTCTGATAGTTAGCAGACATAATCAGGGTATCTCTAATACTGACCTTCAAACAGAAAGCTCTCTGTGGACTGATCCATTCATTTATCCAAGTTTTAATTTCTCAAAGTCTTTTGGGTTTCTAATATCATGATGAGAATTGATCCCATTCCTAAGTCAAAGTATGATTAAGGTTTATGAAATTAATATTGTTTCAGTCTTTGATGTTAGCCAAAAGTGCTCTTTATAGCACCCACAATGTGCCCAGAACTGACTCCTTCTGCAATTCATGCAGAGTTACATGTATCTGTAGCATATCTAAATAGAACTGTAAATTATTTTTTATGAGACCCATTTTTCCTACTATTGAAACTCTCGGGTATCCCTTTTCCACATTGTCCTCATTTCTGCCTGCAAATCCTGATATTTCATAACTTTGTGTCTCCCTGTAGGTAAAACAGTGCAATCATTGGGTGTAGCAATTTCAATGATAAATACTACTTTTGTCATATTTTCATGGACTGCTATATCTGGTTTTCTCACATCTATTTTTTGAGCTGTTGGTAATGGGCGATCCCACATAATATAAACTTCATCATTCTCTATGCTTTGTGGCTCATGTTTCCAATGCTTCTCAGCTACTTTAACATTACAATGATTGCACAATTCCCAGTGCTGCAGTCTTGTACATTATGTCGTCTTTCAGTATACAGGCCCTCTGCCATTAGTGTATCACACCCAGCAAGAAGATGTACAACTATTTCCAGTTCTGTTTTACAGAACCTGCATTCTTCTGTTTCTCCCACATGTTCAATGGAATTTGTAAAGTCAAGTTTACATAGGCCACTGATATTAACCTTTCATCTTTTTGTTTAAATTCACCTGTGCTTAACCATTCCTGTGTCAGATCATGATCAACATGAGGTTTCTCCGGGAGTTTTAGTACTTGCAACTGTATTTATGCCATTTCCACTTTTCTTGGCTACCCATCTGATCCTTCTCCTTGTATTCTTTTCTTTTGCATTTTTAAGGTACATTAAGTTGCTGCCTGATTTTTATCTACTTTTATCTACTAGTTTGATTTCCATTCCCACTTGACACCGACATGGTTCTGCTAAACTAAGCACGAAAATCATCTTAGACTTGCTCTTTTCATGTTTTAAAACTTTCACTATGTTCGGATCTGGTGAGGTCAACAGATATGTATGCAGTCCTATGATAGCAGATCTATTTTCATAATTTTGTTTCAACTTCTCTGACCATCACTTCATCCCATTTCATGTCCTGTACTTTTGAACTTCTTACTGTTTCTTTTAGTTATTCTATCCATTCAGCATCTCTGTTATGTCCCACAGGGTCTCCATAGATGTATTTCTAAAACATGACTATTTTCTTCTTTTTTTGCTGGTGCTTCTATTCCTTTTGTATTGTTTCCCAATTCTCTATAAAACTTTTTTGGGTCATCAATGAATTGCTTATTTTGTATTTTTCCTTTATACATACCTTCTAAGTTTTTCTCAGCCTGTGGTGATATCTTTAGTTTATTATTTGCAATAGATCCTGGTCTGTTCTGATACTACACATTGCTTTTATCACGTCTATATTTCTTAGTATCTTTGCTGATGTGTACCCTGTTCTATACTTTTCTGACAGTGACACTTCTTGTCTTAATTGCTTTATAGTTTTCTCTATTCGATATTTCCATGATGACATTTGATTTCTCCCTTTCTTTTCCCTTATCGCCTTGTGTTTCTGTGGTAAGACTTTATTAATTTAGCTGCACAGTAATATATCCTAGTTACTTCTGTTATATCATATGAATTTCTATTAATGCTCTTGATTACTGTGTTAATTTATTTTATCAGACTTCTAACATTTTTGGTTTTCTTGACATTTTCTAATCTGTTTCTTTCACTGATTTTAATATTTTTCCATCTTTATTAAATCAAGCAACTATTCCCTTAGATCATTTTATTCTAAACTATGGGCACACACTGTTCTCTGTTTAATGTGGGCATTCTACAAAAAGTTCAAGAACATATTCCTGTGCCATATTCTCTTCAACTACATCCTGTGTTATCCATTGCTCTTTCATATGGGAACTCAGCCTATCACTCCACAACGTTGACTGCATCTGAGTTGCCACTGTTTACTGAACCTTCCCTTGCTGTGAAACTCCAAATGAACTTTTGTACTGGCTTCCTACTGAAGGCTCCAGGCCATCTTCATATGGCACATGATCAGATGCTTCTTGTTCCACATGTTTCTCCTTAATTTGGGTACTTATTCTTCCATCATGCTGTGACATTACCAGAGATGGATTTTCTACACTACATCTTTCACTTCACAGGTAATCTATTACTTCAGTATGTATGTCTATAACTTCTCCTTTACTAATCCTGTTTTCTACCCCCTCTTTGTCTTCTTCATTTTTGTACTGCATCCATACCTGAATGCTTTTTGCCTGTTTTTCTCTTCAAACATCTTTGGTGCTGCTTTTTTGTATTGATTAGTTTTGCTTTCTGCTTTGCTTAAATATTGCAGCATATTAAATTTCTTTTTCCCTCCAATGTTCTTATTTCTTCTTCAGATGTCTCCTGCTCCACCTGTTTCTCCTTACTTTGGAGGCTCATTGTTTCATCATACTGTGACATAATTTCATCATACTGTGACATAACTTGTATTAGACTTTCTACACCAAATCCTTCACTTCAAAAGTATTCCATAGCTTCAGCTTCTGTTTAACTTCTGCTTTACTAATCTTCCATTCTTCTATCTGGAAATTCTGGGCTTCTTGCATAATAGTAACAATACATAATTGCTTTCTTATCCTCAATAGTCCACTCTATCATTTTTATAGCTTTTTTTGGCCTCCAGTTCTTGTGATTTTTGTGGATTACTAATTCCTTCTACAATGGGGGGAGGCATCCAACCTTGTGCCTTGTGACATAGGAGATTATCACTATGTTTTCCAAATGTTTCAACATCTGTCAGCTTGGACATCTCAGTGTATCTCACAGTTTTTTTGAACAGGACGCTTATTCTTCTAGGTTGTTTTTTATTAGCTATTGAGAATTTTACTACAGTTGACAATTTGTTAATTGCTTGAGTAATTAAGTCTCAAACCATTAGTATCAGCAGGAGCTGTGCGGTCTTTTAGTAAGTCCTCAGATCATTTTTTTTTTTGCAATAAACATCTTTATTAAATCATCATGTATAACATACACCATCTTACATTTATATAAATGAAAAACAAACATTGACACAACTTTAGTTGCAAACATTATACATCACACACACCATTGAAACACTTGTAGTTGCAAACATTATATATCACCTATAATTTATCCAGTCATTGCCAGTTCAGCATCATATGGCTCATTCAAATCCTGCCTCTTAAACCTCATTCCTTCTCTACATATATTGTTTGCACAAGTCCCATTTTTTCCTATGTAGTTTGCTCCTTCCCTTATCTAAAGACCCCAATTCCAGTTGTTTTATCTCTGTTACTATTTCACTACTTCTAATAAAGTTAATCTGGACCTTGATTTCCATTTTCTAGTAATTGTTTTTTTGGCAGCTATCATAATTAGACTCAGTAAGCCTTTACTATGTCTAGGCAGTTCTGATTCTGCATCATAGTTAAAAAAATATCTCCTCAGTCAATCCAATCCGCTCACCCAGCATCTCTAACACAGCAGCCTGCAGGGAATCCCTAAAGTCTTCCAGCTCACTACACTCCCCAAAAATATGTTCTCAGCCACCTCTTTCCTGCCCGTCACACTTCCAACATTTACTATCCACCTGAGGAAAAATTCTTTGGAGTCTACTTGGGGTATAGAAATACCTATGGTAACACTTCCAGGGAAAGATCCTAAATCTTCAAGACTTTGTTGCATATTTGGGAGATATAAATATATCCCCCCATTGTCTGTTTGTGAATTGCTTATCCAGTCTCTCTTCCCAATCCTTTCTAAGTTCCTCTGATTGATTCTTATAGTTATCATGCAATATTTTATATGTTCTACTAATTATTCCATTTTTAATGGCAGCTTCTGTTCTAGATTCTATTAAAAACTCTACCAGTGCTGGTCTTTCATTTAACAGCCCCATATTTATTTCTTTTTCCTATATTCTGATATCAGTCCTTGATAGGGAAGGCAATCTCTAACCTGCAGTCCAAATAAATTCTTGGCCTCTTCCCATTCTATTACCTTTCCCTTTCTAGTTATTTTCTCCCAATACCTTGGTTCCTTTGTCAGTTTTCTCCAATAAATTTCAGCCCCCTCTTGCTATTATCTATATCCCTAACCACAGTCATCCCTATTGTTAGGATCTCTTTTTTCCATTTTCATGCTGGTTTAGTTCTTAGAATACTCCCTGCTATTTTATGGATATAATACTCTGTATGCTTTTTGCTGTTCTCCTTAAGAGTCTGTATCCAAAATCCTAATCTCTCATTATTTCTTGAGCTTCCCCCTTGTATCATCATCATCATTATCACTCCTTTCCACTTTGAATAATAGTTTTCTGCTTGTGCCATGTATAAGAGTCTTAACTGTGTTGCTCTAAAATTCTCCCTCAAATTTGGTAATCCTAGTCCACCTTGTTCTATTGTAAAAAATCAATTTATCCCACTTGACCCTTGCTGCCTTCCCTTCCTAGATAAAATCCTTCAGCTCTTGCAAACAACTTCTCCTCTGGTTGATAAAAGCATGCCTGACCTGTATATAAAACTAAAGGGCTCTATTGTAAGAATCAGTTTATCCCACTTGACCCTTGCTGTCTTCCCTTCCCAGATAAAAGCCTTCAGCTCTTTTTTAATTGCACACAACAACTTTTCTGGTTGATAAAAACATGCCTGAACTGTATATAAGACTAAAGGGACTGACCTGTATATAAGACTAAAGGGACTAAAACATTTTAATTGCTTGTATCTTAGTATCCATATCCATATCCATATAACAAAGCTTCCAGTTTCTCAATTTTTGTATTATCTTCTGTTTAGTCTTTTCCCATATATCTTTAGCTGCCAGAACAGAGTCATTTCTAATCCATACTCCTAAATACTTCATTTTATCATGTCCCCATAAATATGGATATTGTTGGACCAATTCGTGTGTGGGTACATAATTTATTGCTATTGCCTTTGTTTTAGCTTCATTAATTTTGTATCCTGAACAGATTTGTAACTGTCTTAAAATATACCGCAACAATATGATGTCCCTTTTTCATTTTGTCATGTATAAAATAATATCATCTGCAAATAGAACCAGCTTTTCCTGACTACCATACCAATTATATCCTTGAATTTCTGAATCCCTTATTTTCTTTGCCAGTGGTTTTAAATATAATGCAAACAACAAAGGGGAAAGCGGACAACCCCATCTGGTTCCTCTGCTCAAGCAATAGTTATCACAGAGGATCCCACCCACTTTAATTTTCACCTCTGATCCCTCATATATACTCCTAATCAACCTTATAATTGTTAAGTCCTCAGATCATTGATGGAATCAATGGATAGATATTATTTCTGCATCTTTGTGCACTTGGAGTTTGTTCATTATACATTATGCATTAAATTTTATATAAACACAACTGAGTCTGTCTCTTAGCATTTCAAGACATGGACTGACTATTGAAATATTGTTTTGAGCTGAATATGGAATTGCTGGTCTCAGCTGCTTAACTGCTGCTGCATGATATCCATTTTGGTCTGCAGTGTGCCTGTCTGCTTTAACTCTACATTCAAACTTATTTCACAAAGAGTGTGCCTCCAGAAATTGCCTGCTCCACTACTTTAGCTTAATGCTGCCAGATTCACTGACACATCTGTGAGATGAGCCCCAGATATGCCAAGACCCTGGAAGAAAACACAATGAAGCTTATAGACAGGACAACTTTTTAGTTACTTTTTTGACCTCTTGGCAGTTTTTTGTGATTTATGAGCCCCAGGAATGCTACACCTTATTGCATTCTGGCCATACACATGTGGTTTCTGTGTGAGTCCTGGTCTAGCAAAGCTTCTCATTTCAGACGTATTTTTAAATGTCTCTGAGTTACAGTTTTTCTTGTCATCTTTGACTGTAACTCAGTCCCTGATTGGTATTTTCCTTTTTACCATGCTAGAACAAGATTTTATGCAACTTTCAGCTGCATCTCGGTGCTGTTATTTGGGTCATTTTTAATATATTGGAGTTAAACTGAATTATTCAAGTTGAAGGCTCAGGGGATATTTGAGAATGTTTCATATGATCATGAGAGAGATCTGGGTGTCTGTCTCTGCTGGAGACTTATAGAGCCTTTGTTTCTACCTTGTCCTTTTCCAGGATGGCATTCCTGAATAAAGAAGGGGCCACACATAGGTAAGTAATTCTGTGCACTTTTAAAACAACTTGTCAGACTGCCACTCTCATCATTTTTTGATTAAGTTTACTTTCAATTTTGGTAAACAAAGCATTTTGCATACTTTAAAGTGACACATCCTTCCAGTCAGACTCTGTTGTAAGGGGTCTAGGCTGACAGACCACGATGCCTCCGCAGCAGTTCAGAAAACCTTCTGTCTGACTCATCTAATTTCTAATGGCATCTTCACCAGATCCAAAGTTGTCTTAATTCCCCTTTACTCATATCTCATAAAACCCATTACTGAATATAATGCACCTTTTGATATGCATTCGTTAAGCATATCATTCAACTTGAGAGACTGCAGAGATTCATAACTAAAAAGATTGGCCTCAAAAATCTTTATCAGTACTGACTAGCAGCTCCCTCTTTGTACTTGACTCCTCCATGGAAATCTCTGTCTAGCCTTTTGAGTCATTAAAGTCTCAGCCCTCACTGACCTTCTGTTTCTTCACAGAACAAATGCTACCTCAAGTACCCTGTTAAATGAACTAAACCTTCATCAGAAGATAAATAGGATACACTGGCATGATATATTCATATCCCAGTGAACTTGCACTATGTCTCAAGCAGCACCCTTGCAACCTTCAAGGTAAACCTAAACTGGATGGGCACCATCTCATTTTCTCCCAGCCTATCTTATCTTGCCTCCTTGAATGGGAGGATGGCATAATGGTTAAGGTGTTTACCTATCTACTCCATAAAATTAGGTGATTTTTGCAGGAGGTTGTCAATTTTCACTGATGCATTGTTGGATTATCTGGATTGGTCAATTCTGAATAATAAACATCTGGATTAACAATAAATATGTTGCTCTAACTAATACTTTTTTCAGTTATGAAAGTTTTAGCATTATTCAGGTGATTATCACTGCTACTCATGACAAAGGTCACTTTTGTTTCTAGTCATTTCAACTCGGTGTTCCCTGTAAGGGAACTGTATTTTAGTATTGTGAAAGAGTGAGAATTCAAACACAACAAATAAGGTTGGTCTCCTGATTATAGTAAGGATTCAAGCGCAATTAATAAGGGTGGTCTCCTGATTATACTTAGGATTCAAGCACAACTAATAAGGGTGGTCTCCTGATAATAGTGATGATTCAAGTACAATTAATAAGGGTGGTCTCCTATTTATAGTGAGGATTCAAGCACAATTAATAAGAGTGGTCTCCTAATTATAGTTAGGATTCAAGCACAACTAATAAGGTGGTCTCCTGATTATAGTGAGGATTCAAGCACAATTAATATGGGTGGTCTCCTGATTATAGTGAGGCTTCAAGCACAATTAATAAGGGTGGTCTCCTAATTATAGTGAGGATTCAAGCAGAACTAATAAGGGTGGTCTCTTGATTATAGTGAGGATTCAAGCACAAGTAATAAGGGTAATCTCCTATTTATAGTGAGGATTCAAGCACAACTAATAAGAGTAGTATCCTGATTATAATGAGGATTCAAGCACAATTAATAAGGGTGGTCTCCTGATTATAGTGAGGATTCAAGCACAACTAATAAGGGTGGTCTTCATATTATAGTGAGGATTCAAGCACAATTAATAAGGGTGGTCTCCTGATTCTAGTGAGGATTCAATCACAATTAATAAGGATGGTCTCCTAATTATAGTGAGGATTCAAGCAGAACTAATAAGGGTGGCCTCTTGATTATAGTGAGGATTCAAGCACAATTAATAAGGGTGGTCGCCTATTTATAGTGAGGATTCAAGCACAACTAATAAGAGTGGTCTCCTGATTAAAGTAAGGATTCAAACACAACTAATAAGGGTGGTCTCCTGATTATAGTGAGGATTCAAGCACAACTAATAAGGGTGGTCTTCATATTATAGTGAGGATTCAAGCACAATTAATAAGGGTGGTCTCCTGATTATAGTGAGGATTCAATCACAATTAATAAGGATGGTCTCCTAATTATAGTGAGGATTCAAGCACAACTAATAAGAGTGGTCTCCTGATTAAAGTAAGGATTCAAGCACAATTAATAAGGGTGGTCTCCTGATTATAGTGAGGATTCAAGCACAATTAATAAGGGTGGTCTCCTAGGATTCAAGCACAACTAATAAGGGTGGTCTCCTAGGATTCAAGCACAACTAATAAGGGTGGTCTCCAGATTATAGTGAGGATTCAAGCACAACTAATAAGGGTGGTCTTCTGATTATAGTGAGGATTCAAGCACAATTAATAAGGGTGGTCTTCTGATTATAGTGAGGATTCAAGCACAACTAATAACGATGGTCTCCTGATTATAGTGAGCCAAACATAGGTTGGGCTGTGTACACTGTTCTGGAAAAGCCTGGCAGCCTATCTCCTGAGATGATATATGCATTGGAAGGTCTAAGAGATGTTCAGGCAGAGATCAATGAATTTCATGTGACCAGACAGCTTACAGAAAGTAAACAGAATAAGCAAGTGGGATACACAATGACTAGGTTGTAGAAATTAAGAACCTAGCAGGAGTACCCTGAAAATCATGTCTAGCTAGATAATTTGTATGAGATTAGGCTTTTTCAGGGGATGAAAGGTGGAAACATTTGCTAGTTTAGGACATCATATTGGCCTAGATCTCCAAACTTACCAGTGGCATAGAGTGGGAAAAGCAAATCAGGAATATTTACTCCCTGTGCAAGCATCATTTCCATCATGCAGAACAATGGGTGATGCAGAAAGGTGGCAATCTCAAACATTTTTGTCAGACCACAAGACAGAGTTGTGCTAGGAGAAAACCCTATTGAGGAACATCAGACAGGTGAGAGCAGCAGTTAAATTAACATATATGGATAACATTTTTATTTTATTTATCTTTTGTTGACCATGTTAGTCCCACTAGCCCAGTGGTTTCTTTTCAGGGGAGACCCAAGCTGGTATTTCTACTACAAGGGAAAATTTGGCCAAGGCATCAGAGAATGTCCCCTGCTCTTTTCAATAGGTGCCATGAGGTATTTTACATCCACCTGAGCTACCACCAACAGATGGCACCTCAGTCGAATGTCATATTCAAAGGACAAGACACTCAAGAATGATTGCTGCACTGCAATGTCAGTGATCCAATCACTTGGAGTAGAAATAGATCCCACAGCCTTATGGTCTTCCAGCACCAAAGGTAAGTGTGCTACCTGTTGCATCACTGACCCCATTGTAAGGACTACAATATTAATAGTTATAAGGAGAAAACAATGGCTCTGTTTTGCATCATATGAGGATACTCTGTCTTTTTACCAGAGGGACATATAAAAAGGGACACTGTCGATAATAAGAACAGACTGAGGAGATGGGGCTGATAGCTGAGTTACAGCACATGACAAAAATGCTTTGGAGAGTAAGGGAATCTGAAGTAAGGAACATAGATGGTAATGAAGATGTATCAGGAAGAAGCAATGAAATCCCTGAACACACTAGTGAGCAATGTGGCACAGTTACAGATGTCAAGATGATTTTCTCCTGAAGTTCAAACAGGAGTTAGGATTACCTAGATGCTTTTGAGGTGGATAAGTGAACAGGAGCCTTAAAATATGTTCATTTAGAGGGCCAAGTATCAGAAGATAAGTTTTGTGAGAAGGCCAAGGAATAGAAATGACATAATCACCTGGACATGAAAGGCACTTGCTTAGTTGAGGGAAGGGAACAAGTAAAATCTGGCTACCATAAGAAAGGATGGGTTGCTGTAGTGCCCTTTGTGCTAACTATTTGCATCTTACTGTTAAGTCATTCTGTTGATGCTCCTGTATGTTTTTTTTTCTGAGACATGTCCTATGGGATGAAGAAAGTAATGAATCTGGTCAAGAATATGAAAGAGCATCTGAATGACTTTAGCAAAGGTAGTATTGCCATTCCTGTTTCCATTGAATTGAGAACTTTCTCTAAGGACTATGGCATACATAGTCACTTGTGTAACTGCTGCATTTCAACAGCATCAGGTAAGAATTACTGGACTCTTTGTGTCATGACTCTAGGTTTTGATTTAGACACTATGTCATTGTTGCAGTGATCACAGTATATGGGAACTTTACCACCAAGGCTACCCGCCGGAGGCTATGAAGAGTATGTTTGCTGAATGTGGCTGGAGGAAAATGTGTGGACATTTGTTTTGGTTTGGATAATGTATATAACAGCCATTATGCTGGCAGTTTAGCTATGTTATACATCCATATATGCATTATGTTATGAGGAGGGTGAGGTAGCAATGATATGGGGCTAATCAATAAATCTTCATTCCTCCCTAAAAACAAGTACTCAGCACAAGCATCTTTGCTCATCTAAATTAAGGAGGCCTTTGGAGTGCTGAGCTCTTGGTCAGTTCAAGAAGAAGGAAGCTGGAGGTATAAGCTGCATAAGTGTGAATAAAACTGGGAGAATCAAAACTGGAGAAAAGTTGTGGATTTTGGGAGGAGGGTGAGGAGTTCAATTCCTTAAGGCAGGAGGTGGACAAAAGAAAAGCAAGTAGGGTAAAGACAGTTTAAGAGGGGGGCTTCCAGAAGACATGTATGCAGAAGTAGGTATTTACTGAGGAGGGAAGAAACTGGAAAATTGTTCCCTAAATGCAGTTTTATGCTGGGCTGCCTCATACTGATGTTAGCAGGTGTCACTCTTGCCTTCAAGGGACTTGCAGGAGTACTGATGATCATATCAAGGCTATTGAAGGGATCTGCAAAACTAGTTCAGTAGTGGGCCTGGGCCCCTGGGTGAAAGAATGGTCTTGGGAGAGGGGAGTTGCTATGAGGGGATGAAGAAGGAATACAACAAGGGAAGGGGTCCAGTGGTTTGGTACAGCTTTGAATGTGGGAGGGGGGGGTGCTACAAATAACTCAACATAAATAAAATATTTAGTAGACTAAGTTGGAAGGGGGCAGTTTTTTCACAAGAAACTATGTTAGCAAGGCATAGGGCGATGAAATTGATGAGAGGTTATTGATATAGTGAAGGGATGTGGTATTCCTACACTTCAGTGAATGTAGTTAATACAAATGGCTTTAGTTTGGTTATTTTATGATCACATGAGTTTATGACCAGTAGTAGTCTAGCAATATATGAATCTAGTCATGGCAAAGAAAGGAGTTCAACTTTTACTAATAATACTTCTTTTTGTCCTTTTGTTACTACATTCTGTGAAGACAGCTATATGGTAACTGATATTTAAACAAAAATTGGAGTATTACAAAACAGGACTTAGATATGCTGGACACCTTTGGACCCACCGCTAAGGTAGTATATCGAAGGGGTAGTAACATAAAAATATTTTGGAAAGGAAATGTATTGATACCAGGACACTGACCGGTCAGATGGCACCATGTGATATGTGCCATCAATGCCAACATATTTTTATTGGGTCCAGCATTAAGGTATTGGACAAGACCATAAAGATAAAGGGCAACTATAGCTGCTACTCTTGTGCAGTGGTTTATACTGCCCTATGCACACAATGTAATGGATACTATGTGGGCAAAACATAACATAAATTGTCACAAAAAATTAATGAGCATTTTTTGAAATAGCACAACATAAGGAAACCAATGCCTTATATAGACACTTACAGGTATTTCCACAACATACTTTTAAATTTGAGGTATTACAGCAGATACAAAGTGAAGTTCATGGGGGACCATGGAAGTTATATTTATTAGAGAAAGAGGCATGGTGGCAGATTTATTTGAATGCTAGTTGTCCACCAGGATTAAATAACATGGTGTCCATTTCTAGTTTGCTTAAATTAAAACCGTATGATAGATAGAATTACATTTTTTATCACTAGAAATGTAGTGTAATGCATGAATTCAAATGGTAGATGGATGTAATTGCAACATTAATAGTGCTGTGAATGGCTCTTCAAGGAACACGTATTTTTTTAAGCTTGTAGGTTCCTGAATTTTTAAATGAATCATGTGAGGGTGTTTACTTGATGTCATTGGCTGCTGGTAGTTATGACACTGGTATAAATGGCTAGGCATGTTTGTAAAATGGTGTCTAAAGAAGTTTGGTGAATTTAAACCTGACGAAAGTGCTTACCAACAAAAATAATTTACAGGATTTTGCACCTGTGGTTCTCATCCTTTGCTGCTAATTTTTGCTTTTCTGGTTGGTGAAATTTTGCTTTTTCCTGGTTGGTGTTTCCAGGTTGAGAGGTCTGGCTCTCCGCCATACTGCAGAAACATCAAAAATCTGGACATGGCCCATGAAAAATAGGTAGAAATCTGTATGCTGATTAACATATAATTTGCATGCATAATTACATAACCCCACCCACTCCAATGGAATTGTGGGATACCAACTTTCAAATGCAAATTGAAGAAGAGAGAACCAAAATATGGCACCAGAGTCCCCCTGCAGCCATTCCAATGTCTCATTACCTGGCTATTTCGCCCCATTTACCATAAACACTAATGTATGCATACTGCTTTACTGCTACAATGATTATTTGAATTTTATTTTCCATTTTACAGCAAAACAATGCAGAAACACTAATAGACATCTGGTAAACAGAGCAATACTGTCTCACAATGAAAATAGGCTTGGCATTAAAACTTCTCGGCCATTGAAACTCACATTCATTGAAATAGCATTGAAACCCACACCACATCCAAAGAAAATGCATCTGGCCAGGGGTGGATAAAGATTACCTTTGGGCTGTTTTCAAATCACTGGCCCCTTGCACACAAAACAAGAAACATACATGTGTTCTTTTCTTTGATACACCTTCCTGACTTTATTAAATTATATTCCTTGTATAATACAACACACTTGTTAGAGCGCATTTTAAATATATTGTTTGAACATTTTTTCCAGTAGGCTGCACTGTAGGCAATGAAACAAAACACATGAACCAATAATGACAACAGTGCCCAATTCAGAGCATTTCCATCATAAAAGTCTACTTACACACCTACACTATAAATCAAATGACAGTAGTGTAAGTCATAGGCATCTTGCACAGACAGCATTTCACAGTTATTTTCAATTTCATTTTTTTTTTTGGGGGGGGGGGCACATTTTAAACATTGCTTGTATAATTTTGTAATGTTGCTAGAATAAAATGTTGTGTTACCACCATGCATGTCACTGGCAAGTTTTGAACCCAGGACCCTATGCACCACAATCAGAACAACATAGTACTATGCCAAATCAGCAGACTTCTGAAAAGCAGGAAGACTGAAACTTATGGCTATCATTTAGTGAATTCATTTCTCACTTCTCACCACAGCTCTCAACCTCTTAGCACAAAAAAACCTGGGCAAAGCTCACAAGTGGTGGTGGCTAGGCTCTTTTTAGGTTTGAACCTGAGTATCTCTAGCCACCTTGACGGATGTGTTTTCGTGTAGGGGAAATTAAAATATTGTGTATATGTGTGTATATATATATATATATATATATATATATATATATATATATGTGTGTGTGTGTGTGTGTGTGTGTTGTTCAATAAGCAATCATTTTATATGAATCTCTCTTACATAATTAAAAAAAATTAAACAGACAAGTCTTGATCTAGCAATTTAGGCTGCATTCTTCACATTATCAGGGTTGTGTCTATAAAACTTTCAAACTTTGAAACAGTTTTCCAACATTCCTGATCTAACTTCTTACCTTCATAACAAGCACAATCTAATAAAGCTACATATGTGTACACCCTCACAATGATCACACACACACACACCTGCGCACCACATTCATATAGATTTTTTCTTTTGCTTTTGCATCTTTCATCTATCTGCTTATTTTCCTTCCTTGAGGCACTTGCCCCAAGGGAAGTGTGGTCTCAGAGCTGGTTATACTAAATTTGGAGGGGGTGGGTAGCTTTTTATTTTCCCTCCATAGTGGTCCTTGAGGCAAGTGTTTGTGTGTGTGTGTGTGTCTTTGCACTTGCAATGGATTGGAATCTTGATGTTTAGACTAGTTGAGGACTTGATTTTTTTGTCATTGAAGTCGTCCATGATTAGTCTGACATTGAGATTTAGCAACAAACCCAAAACATACTGTCACACTACACCAACAAGCAAATAAACAAATAAATACTTCTGAAAATGTTCAGTGCAGTTTGAGACAATCAGCATAGAATTATCCTAATCCATCACATACAGACACACACTTTTCTTAGTTTTCAGGTTACCACTGCTTTTGCTTCATCAAAGTAAAGCAATTAAAAAGCACTGCCCCACAACTTTATGAATTATGGCTTGGATGGAAAGTTCACAACGTCATAAACCTCAAAATATCCACACCCAGCTTTAGTATATTTATTGTTTAATATAATAACATTGTTAAAAACCTGCAAAGCAGGTAGATCAGCCTTAATAAGGAGAGATGTTCATCGTGTTCCACTGTTGCAGTCATTACACTTGGGTTATCCTACTGGCAGGCTACCCGCAGTCGGCCTGAATTCCAAAGTCCTGGTCCAGCGTCGGTTGCTGTCGCCTCTTCCCTGACGTCAGTGCACCAGGGGTATATAAGATGTAGCCAACGCCATGTTCTTCAGTCTTTCTTGCCGCGCGGTGCCTGAAGCAAAAGCAGTTCGCAAGTGCCAGTCGGCCGACTCCTGAGATTTTCGAATTTGAATTTCAGATCTGAAGTATTCAATAAAGCTAAGTACCTCGTTGGGGAAACTTTTTCTTGCTCCAGACCGACGTCAGTAAAAGTTAACAATTGTATTTCTTGTTAACTGTATTCCTTGCCTAGGCTCTGACCACGACATTGCTAGTTGTCGGTTTTGTGCTAGATTCAACCAACGTACTATTAAGCGTCGGTTCGATTTTGCTTTACATTACTTTGGCCGAAGGTTTAACTACATAATGCCGCCGGAACAACTGACGACTAGAGTCCATAAAAAGTGCAAGGACAAAGAAAAAGACAGGTATGCGAGGTCCAAAACAGACGATGAAGCCTCTTCTAGGCCAGTCGCCAGTTTTCAGTAAGGCGCTTTCGCAGCCCCTGACACCCGCTACCTCAGAGCCACAGGCCGCCTCTGACTCTCACGTGGAGACAGATAGGCCTCTGGAAAATCAAGCTATTGGACCTACGGAAACAATTCCCTCAGATGGGTCCGGAGCCGCTGAGCAGGCATCGGCTTCTGAGGGTGTTTTCAGACCTACACAGCTTACTATCAAGAGCACTTCAGCAGCAAAGGAAAAGCCTAAAACAACTTTAAAGACAAAGAAACAAGTACAGCATTCTCCTGGACAGTCATCCATGCCAAAGAAACAGATGCTCAAAATGGTCGAAGACCTAATAACTTTGATCAGGGGTTCCCATCCCCCACCTGATAAAAGGCCTAGGCAAGACACTGACTATGACGACTCTGACCAGGTTTCTATTTCTTCTGATTCCTCTTCAGAACAGGGATATTCTCTTCCTCCCTATGAGGACTCTGATGGGGAAGAATCTATCCCTTCAGCCTCTCCTCCTGAGGACTATTCATTTGGGGAAACCCTGCACACTATGAGGGAACATTTCCATTGGGAGAGCCAGGATTATTCAGAATCCAAAAAAAGGCTCAGAGACTTTCTTTTACTACCTCAGCACAGGCCTCTTGCTATTACCCCCTGTACTAGATGTTGTTGATGATGTATTTTCTGAATCCATTTTGACTCCTGATTCTTTACCCCCTGCACCAGTTAAGCCAGATAGGTACTATAGGGTTCCAGATTCTCATAAATGTCTTTATAAAAACCCTGCTGTTGATCCAGAAACTATTTCTCAGGGTCCCAAAGGGGTCAAGGCTTCCACTGCAAAAAACCCTGTTTCCTCTGATGGGGATTCTAGACCACTAGACAGATGGGGGAAAAAAGTTTACACCTCTGCTACTTTAGCTGTAAGGGCTTTAAATTGTCAGTTTCATATGCTTAAATATCAACAATACCCAATGTCTTTGCTTAAACAGAAAATGCTTACAAGCTCTGAATGTCTTGAGAACAAGGAAATGCAGGATTTATTGCATGCAGCTGAACAAGTGGGAAAGCATACTTTGCAATGTGGTTTTGATTCATTAGAGTCATCTTGCAGAGCCGCAGTTACAGGTTCTGTCATTCAAAGGCATGCTTGGTTAAAAGAACAGAGTTTACCTGATCATGTTAAAGCAAAATTATTGGATGGTCCATTGCAGCATGATACTTTGTTTGGTGTTAAGGCAGAAGAGGTGTTAAAGAAAATGGATGATAAAGCAAAATAAATGCAGACAGTAAAGGATTTCTTACAGGTTCAGCCACCTAGATTTAGCAGGAACTGACCTTCTAAAAATTGGTCCTTTCCAGTGTCAGACAAGCCACAAAGAGACAGATACAGATGCCCAAGAGGCAGATCTCAGCCCCAAGGCTCATATAGACCTAAACAATGGGGTGCTTCAGCCCCCAAAGGTGGAGAAGACAAATCACAACCTTAAAGGAAACAGTCTCAATGACTTTCCTCTACAAATGCCAAGCACTTACCTTTTGGCAGCACCCTTAGGGGGAAAACTAGCACTTTTTTCACAAAATTGGCACATGATCACCCAGGACAAATGGGTACTGAATATTGTTTCTCAGGGTTACAGGTTCCACTTTCACACCCTACCAAGGTCAAAAGGTATGCCAGACCTGCCACACAATCAATGGGCAGAGGCACAAAAACAAATTTCTGCTCTCATGGACATGAGGGCTATTCAAAAAGTACCACAGCAAGAGCAGGGACAAGGATTTTACTCAAGACTTTTCTTGGCACCCAGAAAGGACAAAGCCTGGAGACCAATACTGGACCTGTCTATTCTAAATACTTTCCTGGGTGTTCCAAAATTCAGAATGTTGACACTGCAGCAACTTCTACCTATGCTGGGCAAGAAGGCTTGGCTAGTTACTTTGGACCTCAAAGAGGCATACCCGCATGTCCCAATCAGACAATCTTGCAGAAGATACCTCAGATTCATAGTTGGCTCAATGCATTACCAATTCTCTGCACTGCCCTTTGGCTCTTCTACTGTGCCCAGGGTCTTCACAAAATGCCTGGCACCAGTAATTGCATTTTGCAGACAAAAAGGAATTCAAACATATCCCTACTTGGACGACTGACTTATTCAAGCAGAGAGCAAGGACATTCTACTAAAGCATCTGGCGTTTGTAAAAAGATTACTAATTTGCCTAGGGTACACAGTAAACAAAAAGAAATCAAAACTAGTGCCCTCTCAAGAGATAATATTCCTGGGTGCAAGCTTAAATACAACTGCCCAGATGGCTTATCTCACGCCAGACAAACAAAGGCAACTGACTCATTACTTTCAAATAATGGTAACAAAGACCCAGCTACCTGCAAGAAAAATTCTGCAGGTTTTGGGCTTCATGGCATCCTGCATCCAACTAATTCCATAAGCAAGACTGCATATGAGGAAGCTACAATGGTATCTAAAAAGTGTTTGGACTCAACATTGCCACAGCCTGGAAACAATAATAACTCTTATTCCCTGCCTGCAACAGGAGTTTTGATGGTGGGCACTGGCCTGTCACCACAACAAGGGACAGCCTTTCACTTTACCCACAGCCAGGCAGACACTAACAACAGATGCAACGGATTATGCTTGGGGGGGCACACATGGCAGGAAAATTTATTCAGGGCACTTGGCCTGCAGACCAAATGCATCTTCATATCAATCAAAAAGAGATGCTAGCTGTACAGAATGCCCTGACAGCCTTCAAGGATCTACTACATCCAGGACAACTATTGCTAAAGACAGACAACACCACAGTTATGTGGTACATAAACAAGCAAGGGGGCACACATTCCTACCCTCTCAGCAGGCAAGCCATGACCTTGTGGAACACAGCACTGACCTATCAAGTACATCTGCAGGCACAATTCCTGCCAGGAAGGAAAAATACTCTGGTAGACGAACTAAGCAGAAATCTCATGGACCCTCATGAGTGGAAACTAGATCCACAAGTCTTCAGCATGATAACAAGGAAATGGGGATGCCCAGACATAGATCTTTTTGCCTCCCCTCATAACTGCCAACTACAGATATTCTGCACAAGGACTTATCACTCACAAGCATGGAAGGTGGGTGCTCTATCATTCAGCTGGAAAACCCTAACACGTTATGCCTTTCCACCACTGCCTCTTCTCCCCAAGGTACTCCTAAAAGTCAGACAAGAGAAGCCAAAAATTATTCTGATTGCACCACACTGGCCACGCCAGCACTGGTACCCAGTCCTAAAGAGCTTGTCTCAAGGCCCAGCCTGGATTTTACCTCAAATTCCTCATCTTCTGACTCAACAAAACAATCAGATCCTGCACAGCCAACTCAGAACCTTAAATCTGGCAGCATGGCAAATAATATAGCCACTCAGAACACACCTCTCTCTAAAGCTGTTATGGATGTCATTTTGGAAGCCAAGAGGCCCAGCACCAGGAAATCCTATGCAGAAAAATGGAAGAGATTCTGTGCTTGGAACCAGGCACAAGGACTTGAACCACTTGTCCCAAATATTCCCAGATTTTACAATACCTAACTGAGATGCTGGACAAAGGCCTATCCTTCTCATCAATTAAGATCCATGCCTCTGCCATTTCAGCTCATTACAATACGGAACCTCCTATTTTCTCACATCCACTGCTAAGACAGTACCTCGGAGGGGCAAAAAGCATAAGACCCCCAAGGAGAGCACCAATACCTACATGGGACCTCAACTTTGTCTTGGAAAAGCTCACACTGCCTCCTTTTGAGCCAGCCAGTACAGCTGAGATAAAATTCTTATCATGGAAAACTGCTCTGCTCCTAGCAATAACTTCAGCAAGAAGAGTCTCAGAGTTACAGGCATTAATGGCAGTGGAACCTTTTATCATTTTTCATCCAGACAGGGTTTCTCTAAGGACAAACCCAACATTTATGCCAAAGGTAGTATCCAGTGTGGCTCTTAACCAAACCATTCATTTGCCAACATTTTATCCAAATCCCCAGAATAAAGGGGAGAGACTTCTGCACTCTTTGGACATACATAGGCAGCTACGCTTCTACTTGGACAAAACAAAAGCTTTCAGAAAAACTGAGCAACTATTTGTAGCATATGCTGCAGGATCACAAGGAAAGGCTATTTCAAAGCAGACTATTTCAAAATGGATAGGACACTGTATTCGTTTCTGCTATGCACAGCATGGCAAGTCAGTGCCTACGAATATTAGGCCACATTCTACCAGGGCAGCAGCCACTTCAGCAGCCTTTCTCAGAGGAGTACCAACCAAGGAAATTTTGGAGGCTGCAACTTGGAGTTCAGTGCACACTTTTACCAAACATTATCATTTGCCTCTTTACTCTAAATCCAGAGCAGGCTTTTCCACTGCAGTTCTGCAGGGCCTCATAGCCACTCCTAGTCCTATTTAGACCCAGCCGCCCTACCTCAGCTTTGGGATTCAACCCAAGTGTAATGACTGCAACAGTGAAACACGATGAACATAGTACAGTTGTGTACCTACCATAAATGTAGATGTTTGAGTGTATTCACTGTTGCAGACCAGGTTACTCACCCTCCTTCCCCCTTTCTCTGCTGGGACTTATCTAGACCTTTCTATCCTATACAACCTCTGTGGTGTATTTGCTTGTAGATGAAGGTATTGTTTATTTTAGTGCATGCTTTTATAAGCAATATGTATTGCCTACCTTCTTGGGGGCACCTGCCATCTGTGGCATGAAAAACTGAAAATGGCATCGGCTGCATCTTATATACCCCTGGCGCACTGATGTCAGGGAAGAGGCAACAGCAACCGATGCCGGACCAGGACTTTGGAATTCAGGCTGACTGCGGGTAGCCTGCCAGCAGGATAACCCAAGTGTAATGACTGCAACAGTGAATACACTCGAATATCTACATTTATGGTAGGTACACAACTGTACTTTATCATGCACAGAAACCAGTTATATTCAGGAAGCATGCAGATATATGTCCTGAAAACTGTAAACGAATTTGCACTTCTGATAATCTTGATTTAAATGTGGGCAACTGCCTGGTGATAACTGTATACATTTGTGTTTAATGAAGCAAAGCTGAGCAGTGTATTTATTGTAGTTTATTTAGGTCCATCAACAGTTTGACAATGACACTATGCATTTTCATCATGGGTGATTCCTCTAATTTTAAATTCCTTGAAAGGAGCTAATACTTGCTATTTATTTGTATAAACACATACACACACACCCCTTTGGTAAGTCCAAACCTGGCTGCTGGTCCAAAATAATGAGTGAGCGTCTGAACTCTGCTGTTCATGTCATGCATTTGTAAATCAAATCCAAAATGAGCGGCTGGTCCAAAATAATGAGCAAGCATCCAAACTCACTCTACTGTTCATGCATTTGTAAATCAAATCCAAAATGAGCGCTATTAATTCCCTGTGAATGAGCGAGCCCTGTAATCCAATCCCTGTGAAGTTGTTGTTGTTGTGTCTTTCAGCTTTTCCTGATTAGGGGTCGCCACAGCGGAACTCCGGTCCGCTAATGATTGGCAGTAGATTTTTATGTGCTGAGTTGCCAGCTCTGACGCACAACCTTCAACGAAGGTACGCCCCGTGTTGCTGTTTAAATCCAAAACTGTGAAGTGCTGCTGTTAAAACGAGCAAGCCCTGTAATCCAAACGAGCACTGTTGCTGTTAATTCAGTGCTGCTGTTAAAACGCCAAAGCGAGTGAGATTTCCCGCTCGCATTTGCAGCCAGACCACCCGGAAATGACAACGTGAGCTCCTTGATCTCAATTCTGACTGGCTGGTAGTCCTGACGGAGCTGATATCATCGCACGTGTGATGACGTCAGCTCTGACAGAATGGTATTTGAAAAAGTTAAAAAAATACATAAAAAAATAGGAAATGAAGGGGTGCCACTCGGGATTTGTGGCACCCCTTCATTTGGACCCCAAAACTTGGTAAAAAATGAGTAATTCGGTATGGCTGACATGTATGCAGAGAGCATTTCAGGTGTATCACAAGCTGAATTCTTACAGCTTCGTGAAGCAGTTAACAATTTAACTGTTCTTGTTCAGCAGCTGGTTACTAAGCATCCGGATGTCAAGAGAATGGAAGTGCCTGATTTCAATACCACCCCCCCAGATGCTGAGAAATATGGATAATAACATGGACAGTGGAATTATTCCTCAAGCACAACCTACCCATGAAGTTTCTGCGTTGGTTAATACAAGCAATGTAGGTCGACAACCACCATTTTCCTTGGAGTCATGGTTGCAGAGGGATGTACCAAATGCTGGTTCCACTGAAGGTAATATACCATCACTTGACAAGAAATGAAATGACTCTAGATACAAGTTAACTCAATACCATAGACTGCAACAAGTAAATATTTACTTTTGTGAATGTTTGAAATCTAAACTTGTACCTAAAGGTCTCCGGTTCAGGAGATTTCCAACTGGGTTGGTGTAACACTCTCTTTTACACCAAGAATTGTTAGCCATGTTTGACTGACACGGTTGTGAATTAATGGAATTGTTGGTTAAGCACAACTGTGTGACTTTAGATAAATTACACAGTGAAATAAAGGAATTGGACAGGGAAATAAATCACTTTAATCTGTGTGCTGGTTATAAAATACAATATGAGAATATTTTTAAAGACATTGATGCTTTATGCGTTCAAATAATGAATAGGAAGAGCAAAAAATGAGAGAGGGATAGGCGGACCTGTGCCTAAGGTACAGCCTACCCTCCCCCCTCCAGTTGACCAGACTTCATATTTTCATGGTACGAGTAACAATTCTGATGACATGGAGGATGGGCAAATCAGTAATTGTCAGACTTCTTTCCCTTTAGACCCACCAGTTGTCAGATGGTCTGACAGAATATGGAATCAGAGGAAACAGTATCAGAGTTCATACCCTCAGAGGAACAGGAGAGGATGGAATGGGCAGAGAAATGGCCAGAACAACATGGGGAACCAAAGGTGACCGAGTGTGAAATAATGGAAATCATCACTATTTCTTCCCCATATAAACTTGTTTTAAATACTGTACGGGACTTTAAGATATATAATTATAGCAGTGTTTCCTTTTCATGTGCTCATGCTGATTTTTTTAGTAGAAGTAAGAAGCTTGTACCTAACAAGTGTAGCGATATTGTTCGAATTATATGTGATTTAAAATTATATGTTCGTAATTTAAATTTGAAGTATATGTACAGAAAACAACTGCGCAGTGATGGTAAACCTGCCCCGAGAATACCTAGTGTATACAACCCGGAACTACATCACTTGTTAAATGTATTTGAAGGTGCCTGTGAGGTTGACTTCAGACAGTTTTTGAAGTATACCAATACTATTAGTAATTTAACAACTGAGGAAAAAAGAAGTTATGTTCTTACCATAACGTTCCATGTGAGTTGTCGCCTTTGTTCTTACACGTGGGTACGGAGTCGATCCATCGGCTCCGAGCCAGCCGCTTTCCAAGCTCAAGATCTCTGAGTAGCTCAAGGCACAGTCCCTATCCCATGATGCTCTCTGACTAACCTCAGATCTAGTTTGCTGAACCCAGCAAGAAAAAATATCACTAACATACTAATATGCCAAACATATACACACGTATACATATATTTACAATTTGCCAAGAAATACTCTGGCTGGAGTAAAGGAAAGTAGTTAGACCAACCAGACCACCAGTCATACCCGTTCTTCAGGAACCTGGAGGGGGAAGGTGGGAGGGAGTGTAAGAACAAAGGCGAGATGAACAACTCACATGTGAAGTTGTTCAATCTCGCCATTTGTTCTTACATGTGGGTAGCATCCCAAGCACCCTAATCCTGGGTGTCTCATGGGAGTACATTCCTGGGAACAGTGGAACCAAAGGAAGCCCTGTCCCTGGAGGCCCTGTCCACTTTGTAATGATAAACGTATGAGGTTTGGACCAAGTAGCAGATGCACAAATAGTATCCAAAGGCAAACGGACTGCATGAGCCAGAGATGTAGACACAGCCCTTGTGGAATGTGCTTTCACACTATGCTCTAAAGGTTGGTTGGTTGATGAATATATATATTTTATGCAATCAGATAACCACTTAGACAATGTAACTTTAGCCACAGGCAGCCCCTTTTTATTGTCCGCATGAGAAACAAAGAGTTGTTCCAATTTCCTAAACTCCTTTGTTCTGTCCAAATAAAACCTCAGTTGTCTGTGAACATCAAGTTTATGTAACATATATTCTAATTTATTCGAATGGTGTCTGAAAAAGGTGGGCAGCTCAATAGACTGGTTCAAATTGACCTTGGAGCAGACCTTAGGAAGAAAGGTGAGATTTGTCCTGAGAGACACTCTGTCGAGATGAAAAACCAGATACGGAGGCCTGATAGAAAGAGCTTGTAGTTCCGAAACTTTACAAGCTGAGGTAATAGCCACCAAGAATATTGTTTTCCAAGAAATGAACTTCAAGGGTCAAGAAGATGTGGGTTCAAAGGGGGGAAGCATAAGCTGAGACAGTATTAAATTTAAATTCCATGGGGCAACTGGTTGTCTGACAGGTGACCTAAGGTGATGAGTCCCTTTCAGAAAGGCTTTACATAATCTGTGAGAGATAAGATTAGACCCTTCAAATCCCAGGTGAAAATTGGATATTGCAGCCAATTGAACTCTTACAGTGGCTGCTGCTGCACCTTCATGAAAAAGCATAGTCAGAAACTCCAGAACACTATCAATAGGGGCGACATAGGGATCAATATCATGTTGAGAGGCCCAATAAACAAAACTTTTCCATTTGCTGTTATACAGTTTTCTGGTGGAGACTTTATGAGAGGAGACCAGAATATGTTGCACTGCAGAAGACAAATTATTTGACCTGGCTAGGCTGGGAAGTGGAGCAGCCAAGCTGTCAGTTTGAGAGACTGAAGAGAGGGGTGAAGAACTCCTGACGAGTGAGTCAGAGGGTCTGACACTGGGTCCAGAAACCAAGGTTTTTCTAGTTGATACTGATAAAGGAAGGGAAACCATATCTGCCGAGACCAAAAGGGGGCTATCAGAATAACAGTCCTTCCCAAGCTTTTTGCTTTCTGTAAAAAAGTGGGAATCAGTGGTGTTGGAGGAAAGGCATAAAGGAGACCCGAGGGCCAATTGTGTACGAGTGAATCCCTTGGGCTGTTCCCCGGAGGAGGATTCAGAGCAAAGTAGCTTCTGCATTTGGCATTCAGTGGGGATGCAAAAAGGTCACAGCAAGGCTGGCCCCATCTATGGAAAATCATTTCTGCCACTTCTTCGAGGGGCCACTTCTTCGAGGGACCACTCATAGGGCAACAGAATTGCTCTGCTCAGTTTGTCCGCTATCACGTTGGATTTCCCTGGGATGTGCGTTGCTATCAGAAAGCGCCTGGTGGATACAGCCCACTACCAAATTCTCAAGGCTTCTCGGCATAAGGGGTAAGACTTGGTTCCCCTCTGTTTGTTGATGTACCAGACCACTGACATGTTGTTCGTCTGGATTGCAATCGTGTCCCAAGGTAGAGAGTCGTGGAAGTGCTGCAACAATAAAAGCACTACTCTCAACTCCAGGACATTGATGTGCAAATGAGATTCCATCTCTGACCAGGTACCTTGGGCAGTTCTTCCCTGAAAAAGCCCCCCCACCCTATCAGGAAAGCATCCGTGGTCACTGTGGCTATGGGAGGGGGAAGTACAAATGGCCGACCTGTCGTCACCTGTAACTGTTCAGCCACCAGAGAAGGTCTTTCTTGCAAGCATCTGTCAGTAGGATCTTGAAAGACATTGGGAGCTGTTGATAAGACCACTGGGTGAAAAGCAACCACTGGAGTATCCGCATGTGCATCCGTCCCAGAGGAAGCGTTATGAGGGTAGCTGCCACGGTGCCTAAGAGTTTTAAAACCTGAAAGGCAGGTACTCTCTTTTCTTTTAGCAAGTGGGACACTGGATTTTGTAGAGAAATAACTCTTTTTTGAGGTAATCTGACCAATGCAGTGGTGGTGTCTAGATCTGCTCCGATAAAGGAGATATGCTTCGATGGTAATAAGGCAGATTTTTCAAAATTTATGGTTATTCCTAACCGAGAACAGAGATTGATAGTATGATCCCTGGATAGAATGAGTTGATGCCTGGTGGTGGAGGACAGGAGCCAGTCATCCAGATACGGAAACACTTGGAATTCTAGACGCCTCAGGTGAGCCATAACCACTGCCATGCATTTGGTGAACACACTGGGGGCTGAGGAGAGACCAAACAGCAGTGCTTGAAATTGGTAGTGACTGGCCCCCAGCCAGGAATGCAAATGATCTCTGGAAGGTCTGGCCATTTTGATGTGGTAGTGCGCATTCTTGAGATCTAAAAAGCACATCCAATCGCCCATTCCCAGGAACAGGAGTATCGACTGAAGCATGACCATCTGGACCTTTTCCTTCTTTACAAAAGCGTTTAGCTTGCTGAGTTCTAAAATGGGCCTCCAGTCCCCCGTTTTCTTTGGAACTAAAAAGAATCTGGAATAAGTTCCGGATCCTATCTGGTCCACTGGGACTGGCTGGATAACTCTTTTTTCTAGCAGCTTTTGGATTGCTATAGCTACTTGATCCTGCAGACTGGGTGGAATATCTGGGATTCTTGTTCTGACTGGCGGGGACTCCGAAAAGGGGATGATGTAACCTCTGGTAACTATGCTTTGTACCCAAGAATCAGATGTAATTCCTAGCCAGGCATCTGGGTTCAAAGCCAAGCGACCCCTGACTGCCTCCAGAGTAGGACAGTTGGGCCTCCTCTCAGGAGCACTGATAAGGCTTGTCAGAGAACTGCTCCCTGTCACCCTGGTTTTGTGGACCCCTTCTGCTGCCAAAGTGGCGTCTTCCGTTATTGCCCCCTCCTCTGCCCCTGAAGGGGGGTTCACTATCTGGAAAGTTCCTTGGGACTTCCAGAACCACATTTTTCCACCTTTCTGCCCTTTGGGATATGGTCTAGTAGGGGTGGAAAAACAGACTCCTATGGCAGATAGAGTCTTTCCTTCCTGCTCACACCTAGTAAGAGTCTCCTTGACTTGGGGCCCAAACAAAGTAGAGCCATCAAATGGGGTGTTGACAAAGGAAGACTTGAAGGCTTCCACAAAGGAGCATAAGTGCATCCAGGACTGTCTCTGCAGAGCTATCACTGAACCGGCTGCTCAACTCGACCCATCGGCTGCATAGGAAATGAGCCGCATGGACGAGTTGACAATGGAATCGAGGATAGAAAGCTGAGCAGTCACCTTCTCAAAAATAGCTTAATCTGTGTTACCCTTTAGAGTATTTCCAAGTTCCTGGAAGAGATCTCATTGAAGACAGGTAAAATGGGTTAAGTAGTTAAGCTATCTCATGACAAATGTCACAGAACTAAAAATGCGTTTCCCATATCTGTCCATAGTCCTAGAATCTCTATTAGGAGGATGGACAGTAGAAAAGGTCTCTGACATCTCTTTCTTGGTGGCCACCACCACCACCATGGCATCAACAGGGACTCCGTTAGTGAGGTACAATTTGTCTTGAGGGGAAGTGATGAACTTATTGGACCTCTGAGGGACTGGTTCCATGGAATCAGGGGACTCCCAAGCACTTTGAGCAGCCAGATCTATCAGTTTGTCGAAGGGTGGAGTAACCCAGGAGGTAGAAGGTTGAGACCCAAAGGCCTTCAGGAGCACTGACTCATCCTCAGTAGGAGTAATGGACTGCCAGTCACCCCCCCTCTGTTTCAGTATTTCCAGGATGTCTGCAAAGGAGACATCCTCCGAGGGGGACTGTGGGGACCCTTCTGATTCCTCTAAGTCGGTGGCTGATGTTAAGGATTCCTGAGGAGAATCCAAATGCCTCCTCTTGCAAAGTCTCTTTCTGGGGACCTCATCAGTGGGAGCGTCTGGTGAGGTCTCAGTAGAGCAGGGTTCACCCAAAGGGGTTACCTGAGGCTCTGGGTCTCGACGCTTAGTAGGAACCTGCGATGTAGAGGCAGAATGTGGTATTTTAGGGGAGGAAGTGGAAAGACCTGAGGAAGTGAGTCTTGGCAGACATTACCCTCCACATGGCTTCGAAGGCACTGGAGTCTCGACCCAAGGACCCCGCCTGTTCCGAGGAAGAAGGCAGCTTCCCCGTGCCAAGACCAAGGGCTCCGAACCCGAGGACGGAGCCAAAATCATCTGCACTGAGGCCCCAAGAGGAAGGGTCTTAACTGATGCTTCGGATCGACTCTCCCCACGGAACCAACGAGAGAGCGTCGGCTCCGAGACTCTTCAAATGGCACCGAAGAGATCAGGGTCGATGGAGCCGAAGTCACTGGGACAGGACTTGGCTCTGTGGATTCCACAACCATCAGATCTTCCATCTCTGGCTCTGAAGGCCTAGGTAAGGTCGGAGGAGGAGTAGTCATAGGCAAAGGGATGGTAGTAGGAATCAAACCCAGTTGGGATGAAACCAAAAGTAATTTGGCCAATGCTGGGTTCTCCAAAAGCCTCTGCACCACACAATCCACATCGATGTCTGAAAGGCTCCTAGAAGAACAGGTCAAAGGGACCAAAGAAGCCACAGATCTAAGAACTGGAGACTTCAACACCTCTGACACTGGCTCCAGCTCAGAGGGTTGGCTCCGAAACATCGGTTCGGTGCACAGCTCTGGTGACTTAGGAATCGGCGACCGCACCTTAACAGAGGTGCTCGGAACTGAGGGCCTGGGATACAAGGACACCCTTGAAGACTTCGACCCTTTCGAAGACTTGGAGGTCTGGTCAGTCTTATCCAAGGCTTCCTGAAATTCTGGTTTCAACAGTCCTCTATCCATTAGCTTTCTTCTCCTTTCAAGCAATACTCTGCCACTAAAAGAGTGGCAGATAGAACAATCCTCCTGTAAGTGCACAGGTCCTAGACAATATACACAGGACACATGATTGTCTGTAATAGACATTTTCTGCCCACAGTCACAGCTCTTGAAACCTGACTTCTGTTTCTCTTTTTGTTCAGACATATTAAGCACACAATTATCAGATCCCTGATAATACGAAACCAAAACAGTACTATAAGAAGTTCAAAACTGTTGAACTTATCTAAATAATTATAGCAAAAAGCACACTATCCAAAGACTAAGTATAAGGGATACAGTTATCTAAGTATTTATAGTAAAAAGTACAGTATCTAAAGACTAAGTATAAGGGATAGGGAAATCAAGTTGACAGAGCCCTGTTCAACTATATGAGTGAAGCACAGAAGTGCCTAAATGAAAAAGAGGGCAAGGCCCAAGAGCAACCGCTCCTACAACAAACACACAGCTAAAATTCACACAACAAGAGATACACAGCCCTAAAAAAATAACAGGAACAGATTATCTATCAATTAGAATATTAACTCCACGAAATATATCAGTACAAATTGTCAAAAGAGAGAAAAAAGAAATATACTGTGAAGAGCTCTCTGGAGAACTTGTGATCCATTGCAATGGCAAACTAGATCTGGGGTTAGTCAGAGAGCATCATGGGATAGGGACTGTGCCTCGAGCTACTCAGAGATCTTGAACTTGGAAAGCGGCCGGCATGGAGCCGATGGATCAGCTCCGTACCCACGTGTAAGAACAAACGGCGAGATTGAACAACTCCACATGCAATATTTTGCAGGATTTGTGTACCAACCATGATATAAGATACATGCAGCCTGACAAGGGGGGTGGGATAGTAGTTATGCAATAGGATGATTGTGTACAGAGAATGTTGCAAGTTTTGTATAGTGATACTTACAGTGAAGCTTCTTTAAATGAACTAAATGTGGCTTATAGGAAAATTGATTACGATTTGTTGAACATGTTAACACAAGAGCAAATAGACACTGAATATAATTATATGACCATTGAATTTCCTAAGCTCCCAGTGATTTTTGGTATACCAAAGGTCCATAAGGATCTTAATAACCCCCCCACACCCAATTGTTGTTTCTGGTTGATCTAAAACTAGCTATATAGCAAATTTCCTTGATAAGTTAAAAAATAGTTTCAAAGATTCCTTACATTTGTAAGGATTCATGGCACTTTTTGTCAATGTGTAACAGTTTAAAACCTATATATGATGAAATTTTCATTACTATAGATGCAAAAGATTTGTTCAGTTGCATACCCCATCAAACTGGTATGGAATGGTTTAGTGAATATTTACATGAAGTGATGAAACTCAACCAAGATGTTATTGACACCTATTGCCAGCTGATAGATATAGTGTTAAGATATAGGTTCATAGGTTCATACTAGGCTATCTGCCCTGGGGCAATTATAAGCCTAGCCCGATTCTGTATGGCTTATGCCACCCCTTGATTTGAGTATACTGTGCCCTTTTTAAGGTTTAGTTTATTGTGCCTCTGTCTAATAGTGACATGGAAGTAATCCCTGGGACAAACCTACGATCCCCCATCCACTTATCGAGATTCTTCTTGAAGAGATTCAGTGAGGTGCTCTGCCTCACATGAACTGGAATTCTATTCCAGAGAGAAGGGAGCCTCTGGGTTATGAACCTGTCCCTCCAGCAAGTTCTATTTATTTCTGTGCTGAGGTTCAAGTCCCTCGAGCATGTGGCTCTAAGGGATTTAGATTTACTGAGGTGGAGCATGTCCATTAATTCTGGATTTGACATAGCTTTGTATGTCAGGCATAGATCGCCTCAAGTAGGTGGTATCCAACTGAGTAGAGCTGGAGTTTTTTTAATCGAGCAGCATATGGCATCTGTTTGAGACCCTTGATCCTCTTGGTGAGATACTTTTGGGGTCTTTCTAATTGCTGCAGGTGTCAGGTAAGGTACATCCCAAAAGGGGCATTGTATTCTATGATGGGCCTGATGAGGGATGAATAAAGGCACGATTACCTCTCTTGATCTAGATGTGAAACCCTTCGTGATGAGGTGGGCTATGTAGAAGGTCTTTCTAACCACTTTGGCAATGTGGCTTTGAAAGGAGAGATTGCTATCAACTTGGGTCCCCAGGTCCCTAATAACTTTCTCTGTACTTAATGGGTTTCCGCCTATGTGGTAATTTGTGGGCACATTGTTTTTGCCAAAGGGTATGACTATACATTTTTTGGCATTTAGCTTTAAACCATGGCGCTGGCACCAGTTATCTGTCTCTGTGAGACCTTTTTGAAGGATGTTTGTGTCAGCTGGAGCGTTGATTATGGTGCCCAGTTTGCAGTCGTCTGCGAACTTGGTGAGCCATAGTCCTCCCACGTTTGCCTGTACCTTGGAAAAGTATATACCGAACAAGAGTGGTCCCAGGACAAAACACTGTGGGACACCACTTGTGACCGGTTTCGAGTCTGACATGGCTCCAGCAACTCTCACTCTGTGGGTTCTGTCTTTGAGCCAGTTTGCGACCCATCTTGTGACATAGGGGTTTATATTTAAGCTGGATAGCTTATCTATGATGCCCGAGTGGGGTATTGTGTCAAATGCCTTTGCAAGGTCCAGATAGGCTGTGTGGACTACCTTCCCTACATCTATGGCTTTGGTGACTGTTTCAAAGAAGTCAACCAGGTTCAAAAGGCAGGATCTGCCCTTGACAAAGCTGAACTGGGTAGGATCTAGTGTCTGTAGGTCCCCAATGTCTTTGTTTATGAGCTCCATGATGATCCTCTCCATAGCCTTGCAGAGTAAGCTAGTCAGGCTTATGGGGCGATAGTTTCCAGGGTCCGTAGAGGCTCCACCTTTGTGGAGTGGGACCACTGTTGCTGTACGCCATTCTGTGGGCACATATCCTGTAGTGAGGCTGACATTGTATAGCTGTTTTATTTGAGGGATTAGTTCCTCTTGTAGTTCATGTAGGACGCAACCTGGGATGCCATCTGGTCCCATGGAAGCAGTGTTTTTTGCTTTGGAGAGGGCAGCCTTCATCTGAGCATCTGAGATGTTTGGGAGGCAGCCCTCTGCCAGGATAGATACTTGCTCTTTTGGGGGGGGGGTGGAGAAGTTTGCACTGAACCTGTCTGCCAGGATATTGGCAATGTCTGTGGGTTCAGTGTATTTGTTGTCGTTTAGAATCAACTCAGAACAAGTCTGGGAGTTGCATCCCAGGTTTCTAACATAACTGAAAAAAGCCTTATGATTGTCTTTGGTGTCCTGTGCAGTTTTTCTCTCAAAGCTGGCCTTGGAGGATTTTATGAGGGATCATAATTTTTTGCTAGTACTGATCAGAGATGCCTTCCCTATTAGGGATTTTGCTCTATCATGTAGTAGCTTCCTCCTTCTGTCGTACAGTTTATTTATGGCAGGGGTCCACCAGACTGGACGCCTGCCTTTGGATGATTGGGTCTTGGCTTTGTTTGGGATAGCATGATCCATGCATTCCTGCAGATATCCGTAGAATGCATTTATATAGGATTCTGCAGTTTGGGCTGTAGCTTCCACTGGCCCTGGGGCCTTGAAGGATTCCACTTCAGTTTTGAGAAGTGAGAAGTTTGCTTTTGAGAAGTTTTTCACTGTGGTTTTCTGGGCTGGGGGTGAAGTCGGGATGTGGACATCCAGTGAAATTAATTTATGGTCTGATCTTACCAATGAGGGATATACTTCTGGTGAGGAGCATAGAGTCCCCATGTTGGTAATGATCAGGTCTAGTATGTTGTCCCCTCTTGTGGGAGTGGTGACTAGTTGTTCAATAGCATTTGAGTTTATAATTTCCAGGAATCTTTGGGCTAAGGTGCTGGGGCTTGAGTAGTGCTCCCAGTCGATGTTTGGGTAGTTGAAGTCGCCCAATATAATGGTGTTCGGAGAGATCTTCATGTTCTCCAATGTTTTCAGGAAAGCCGAATGGGATTCCTGACTTTGAGAGGGTGGTCTGTAGGATGCTATAAACTGAAAAGCAGTCTTGCCCACTGTTAGTTGCACATGGATGGTCTCCGATACTTCGTGCAATGTCACTAACCTGGAGGTGTGGATATCCTTGATAAATATGGAAACTTCCCTCCTTTTGTGGTTCGGTCCGGGTTTTGGGGCGAAAAGCATGATACGAGGTATAGCCTGGTAGTGCTGGGGTGCTCTCTGGAGCCTTGAACCAGGTTTCTGTTACTGCACAGATATCGATGTTCTCCATACTGAGGAGAGCTTTGAGTGCGTGCATCTTGAGGTTAAGACTTCTGGCTTTTATCAGCATTATCCTTAGTTTCTTGTTTCTTGTGCTGTCTATGGGGTGGGTTTGAATTTTGAGCCTTGCCTAAAAAGGCACTATGGGGTGGCAAGAGACTTTGCCAATATCCAAAGCCCAGTGGTGACAGGTGCGAGCCGTCCCTAGCGAAGCAACGTGGCTTGTCGAGCATGTCATCCCAGGCTGACAGACACTGGATCCCCTTTGAATGACACCAAAATTTTAGCCAATTGTTAAAATCGATCATTTTGTCTTTGTACTGTGGCATCATTCTAGGTGAGGGTAAGATGCTGCTCAAGGTCAGGGTCATACCAGCCTGGGCTACATGATCAGAGAGCTCCTCTATGTCTCTTTTCATGTAGTCCAGGGAGGTACGTCTCAGGTCATTCATACCAGCATGTACAATGACTGAGTCATATTTGTATTTGCTTTGGAGTGACCTGAGTGCTTGCGTTATGTGTCAGATCCTAGCACCTGACAGGCAGCTCACCGTGACCTTCTCTTTATTCAGCCTGGTGAGTGGGATGTCAGTGTGTCTGACAATAGAGTCACCTATAACAAGAGTATCAGGTGTGTTATTCAGCCTTAATGGCTGTGGCTGCTTGGCACACTGACTTTGTGGGTTATGTGTTGTGTGTGTTTTGTTTTGAGGTAGCGTTTGCTTGGATGTCTGCTTTGGAGGTCTCTGTTGCTTAGGTAGATTTTTATTTAGAGCCTCCGAGTATGTTTTTGTGTATTTATGTGTTTGGTTCGCTGATGTGGTGGGACTATGTGATACTGGAATTGTGCTGTGTGAGGTTACCTTCTCCTCCTGACTGGTTACACCAGTTTTGAGATGAGAGAGCTCAGCCTCCAGTTTGACTAAGAGTTGCATCTCTCACATATATTTGTACCTGTTTGGAGGAGGAGAGGGTTGTCCGTGTACATGAGACAGTTGTAACATTGCCTCAAACTTCCCAGATTCACCAGCTGGACTAGAGAGGAAACCATTGACTGACCTTTGGACATGCTAGAGTAACAGGGAAACTGAATTTAAGATGGACCAATAGAGGACAGGGTAATCGTAGAGAGTATAAGAGTAAGTAGTGCTTATGGTTTAATAGTGCTAACTTGTAGGATTACTTAATTGGACCAGTGAAGGGCCTTAGAATGAGAATATGGTGTTTAAATTGAGAGATAGAGCAGTTCTAAGGAAAAGTGAAGAGCAGACTTTGTGGAGCCAGGAATAGTTTAAACCCAATTAGGCAGCTGCCCACTGTTGCGCTATGCAAAAAGAGGGTTTTAAGAGAGGAAGATGAAGGAGTTTTGGAATTGACCCAAAATGGCCAATAAAACTACAGTTTCAAGTCAGTAACCACTCCCACAGGGGCAGGCAGGCTGCTCAATGTTTTTTCACTGCCACTGATCAACAGAGAGACTTCCCTTTAGCCCAAGCAAAAATGGCCTCACAGAAACTTACAAACAGTTCAAGAACAGCAAGCCTGTAACTGAATTTTTTAAATCTCAGAAAAGTGGGGAAAAAAGCAAGATTTTTTGTTTTTGTTTTTTCAGAGATAGCAGAGGTTAACAAGTATCAACAAGTTATAACAGTGCAGTAAATGACCCCACACAAGAGTGCTAGGCCAAAGACAGATAAAATGCAAGTTTTAAGAAAAAAACGATTTTAAAAATAAGTGCAAACAGGAAATTCAGTAAACAGCTCTAGGTTGTGCTCTAAATACAGTTACTAATGCAGAAATCAAATTTAACAAGCCAGAAAATGCTCAAAATAGGTGGCTATGCAGAAAATCTTAGCAAATAAACAGAGGAAAAATACTTAAAGTCTCAAAAGTGGCTCCTTTCTTCTCTCAGTGTTTTCTCCTCTTGGTGGGTGCTTCACCAACAGCCAACAAGCCTGAAAAGATGCCAAAACCACGAGGCAACCAGGTTTTAAGAGAAGAAGATGAAGGAGTTTTGGAATTGACCCAAAATTCAGTTTGAAGGGCACTATTTCCAGCAGAACCAGGGAGTGGCCATGGGCAGTGCCTGTGGTCTACTGTGTGCCAATATCATTATGGCCTGGTGGCAAAGATGTTTTCTTTTTACTACCAGATTTCATACTTATATCTCTATGTATGCCCGCATTCTGGACGATTTGTTCATTTGCTGGAAGGGACCCCCATAGGAAATGAGTTCATTCATAGAACATATTAATCAGATGACTGGCTTTTTGAAATTTGCTTACACAGTGGGTACAAATTGTATAGTGTATTTGGATGTTGAATTATCAAAGAGGGATAGTGGGGGAATTAAATCTAAAATATATAGAAAGCCCACAATTTCTAACTATTTACACTACACTAGCAGTCATACACCACATGTTAAACATGGACTCATTAAGGGGCAGCTTTTAAGAGCAGCCCTAATGGTTTCTGAATTTAATGATTTTTGAGTGAATGTGATGTAATGGGCCAGATGTTTTTGGATAGGGGGTTTCCCTTACCTTTGATTCATAGTATAAGGGATGAAGTTATAAGGAAGCAAGATACCGGATTGTATGTACCTCTAATACAAGGGTCAAGTTTAATATCTCCACCCCCCCCCCCATTCAACTTGGGACACAGGTAGAATCATCACATTAGTTTATGATCAGAAGTAGTCTAGCAATATATGAATCTAGTCATGGCAAAGAAAAGAGTTTAACTTTTACTAATGATACTTCTTTTTGTCCTTTTGTTACTACATTCTTTGAAGACAGCTATATGGTAACTGATATTTTAAACAAAAATTGGAGTATTATAAAAGGGGACTTAGATATGCTGGACACCATTGGACCAACCCCTAAGGTAGTATATCAAAGGAGTAGTAACATAAAAATATTTTGGAATGGAAATGTATTGATACCAGGACACTGACCTGTCAGATAGTACCATGTGGTATGTGCCATAAATGCCAACATTTTTTACTGAGTCCAGCATTATGGTATTGGAAACAAACATAAAAATAAAGGACAAATATAGCTGATACTCTTGAGCAGTGGTTTATATTGAAAAAGTTATAAACTCCAAACACCAAAATAAAGTGACAGGAGAAATAAAATATGAGTCAAAGTTGCAAGCAAAAACCCCAGTCACTCACAGCTGCAGGCAATAAAAGTCTCCTGATTTTAAACACAAATCCAGTAAAATCTCACAGCTGCAGGCAATAAAAGACTCCAGATTTTAAACACAAATCCAGTAGAAAATAATGATCCAAAGGTGAAGTAATATCAAAGATTTAATAAAAAGTGAGCGCTTTTGCTGTACACCTGACTGCTTCATGACACTTTAAAAGAGCATACAATACAGCAAGCTGTTTAAATACTATGGTTAACCAATTACAACTTTAAGCAGCATATTCATTAAGAATTAAAAGTGAATACACACACAAAAAAACACAATAATAATAAACATTTTAAAACACAGGGCAGGATTCACGAAGCCTCCGTGTAAGAGTTACAAGGCTTACACGGAGGCTGCAGTTAAACGGTGTGACGTCAGCATGTCATGCATATGCATGAGGGCATGCTGAATCACACCTAAGGCTTACACGGTCCATGGAAGACAGTAGGGGCCGTGTCCGTAGGCCGAGCCCTGCAAACAGACACCCCCAGAAGAGTAAAAGTCCCGAAAGTAAACCCCCATGACAGAGTCCGTGTAAATGTGAATAAACACAACACAACACATGCCCCCACAGACTATGAACATAAAATATATAAATGAACATGTTATATATTTTTTTTAAATTGTAAAGATGTTTGCCCATGTGCGCTCATTTGTGCGGGAGTGCCCGTCGCTTAGCCACAGTTAGCAGTCAGTGGAAAAGCATATAAGAACTACATATGCAAAGTAAGCCAAGAAGCAATAGCTTAGCGGTAGAGACGTCGGCTGAAAAGCAGGCAGTCATGGTTCGAGCCCCCCCAACATCAATTTTTATTTTGAGTGAAATAAGCACGAAACAAGTCCCTGACATATATGTACACATATAAAATTATATTTTATGTAAAATGTAATGAAATGGGCCATTTATTTTGAAGAAATGTGAGATAACAAAATAATAAAAAATGTCAGATGTGCCTATAGCTGAGCTACAGGTTAACAAGTTGAGTGCATCTGCCCGTAGGTGAGCAGTGGTTTAACAGGTGTAAAATGAGTGCCCGTAGGTGAGCAGTGGTTTAACACGCTGAAACTGTATGCCCGTAGCTGAGCTGAGTGTAATATGTGTGCTGACAGCCAAATGAAGCGTAAACCAGCGTAACCTGTTTGCGTGGAGCTGCGCACTGCGCCAACAAGCTAACCGACGGGCAACTTTGAGCAAGCTGTAACAAAACTGCCTTTACACAGACACACCTCCTAGCCTGTGTAGACAGTCATAAAATATAAAAAGCAGTGGCCAGGTTCGAACCCAGGATACCATGCACCATAGTCAAGGTACTGAACCACTAAGCCATGACAGTTGCACTTAGAAATGCAGTAATAGCAAATATATAGGAATGAATAGAAAGAGGAGCATGACAAAGCAGGTTTTGTGAAGCTGATACAATTCCAAAATGGCCAATCACAGATAAGTGCGGGAAAATGGCATATATAAGCCCCATAGGCGGGAATACACAGCATAACCGATTGTAGAACCAACTTGCAGCCAGAATGTCAGGTGTAGGTGAGGGTAGTTGCTTTCGAGCACAGAGGTGGGGCATTGAGGAGTCCAAATATATGGTTTGGCTCCTTGTCCACAATCATGAGGCCCAACTCATGCAGGGCCAGGTCCTGTGGGGAGCATATAGGGCTGAGGCGTGGGACCGGTTGGCTCATGATCTCACCAGTGCCACAGGGATACCAAGGACTGGTGAGCAGGTCCGTCACCACCATGCGGACCTGAAGAGATGCAAGCAGGACCAACTGAACCGTTGGATCCAGGAGGCCCGGCAAATGCCCAACGCCCCACTACTGAGTAAGTTACATCTAATTATTTATGTAAGAAATTAACCTAGCTGATATTATGGAGATGTGTATTCCAATATTACTTTATTTATATTACAGCTGCAGGTGTCCATTCTGCGAACCGTAGAGCCTATGGTGATAGGCTGGCGTGGTTGCACCACCAGGCAGGTCAGTAATCCTCTCCCTGTAACTGTAAATAAATATAAAAGTATGACAGTTAGCAAAAGAGTGCAGTGTAGTCACTAAGTAATAAAATGTGCAAGTAACAGTGTAAGAGGGTTTGCAAGTATTGCTTGATTACAAAAGTGTGATGCAGTCTGTAATCCAAACAGAAAAATGAAAAAGTCTGAAATAAAGATGCCCCACCTGTAATATAATAGTACATAACATGCAGCAGACTGAAAAGTACAGCTGCAGAAGCTGAGTAAAACACGTGTGAAATATATCCCGGTTGAAATACAGAAACATGACAGAAGTGAGACTGTTGTAAAGGATTGTAATAACTACAGGTAAAACATGTCAATAAAGCCTAGAATTAAGTACCATCCTGAATTGTAAAAATAAAACAAGTGAGAGAGTGTGAGAAAGAGTTATGTATCCACCAATAAAGTAGTAATAACTCCTGAATAAAGTATACTGCAGTCAGTACAGAATGAAATGAATGTGACAAGCAGAACCAAACTGCAAAATGTGTTGAAAATGCTACCGCAGCTGGAATGTGTATCCCAAAATCTGGATATGTTGCTCTCAGTCTGCAATATGCAGATAGTATGGTTGTCTGAAATACCAAACATCCACAGTTGTCTATAGCTATATAAAGCAAATGTAGCAGGATGATGTAGCTGAACAGAGCCAGATATGAATGTGTATGAATGAAAATGTATATTGATGTAGCAGTAACATTCCTATCACCAACTTGAAGTAGTTATCACATAGGAAACTGTAGGTAGAACTGTAGTGTGTATATATCTGCAGCTATTAGAAATGTACAGCATATGTATTGGTATTTGAAGTTGTTAATTAAATTTTCTTCACCCTACCCTATAACCACATATAATCCATTCCACGTGAAATTGGTATGTGCAATCACTATTAACACCCCTGGACATTTGTCCTGTTGGTTCATACATATTTGCATGTACGTTGATGCATCTGCCCTGTTCATACATCCAAACCTGATGGCCTGTTGCCATCAATCAACCCTGCATGTTGTTGGACTGTGTATTGCTGTTCAAAATATGCATGTCTTATGCTTGCTGTTCAATGGTTTGAATATCTGGGTGTTTGGTTAATGGGAATACTAATGCATGCTGTTACAACTAATTGTGAATGGTATTGTACATTACAAACCCAAACTGTCATGACATAATGCAAAACATAGGACGACAGGGAAGGCGGGTTCCAGTGGACCCACCTCTCCCACCTCAGCTGGCGAGTGCACCTGGCAGTAGTGCCCAGGCTGGACCCTCCTCCAGTGGCCCTGTGCCACCTGTGGGTGGAAGCGCTGCAGGGGATAGGGCTCGTTCCCCCCTCTGCAAGTGTGGCCGGAGGAGAACATCCACTCACCCTCCGTAATGTCCGGACTGTGGTGCGTAGGGAGATCCATGAATCTGTTCTTGGGCCCCTACGCCAGCTTGAGGCACAGGTGGCACAACTAATGGGCGTGCCTGCTGCCTGGCCTACACAGCCCCCAGCACAGCCCCATCCTGGGCCATGAAGGCACAGTGGCAACTGCCCATGGGTGGGGATATCAGTTCCACTGTTGCCATCTGTGGGCTCATGGGCTCTAGATATCCAAACATCCATTCCCGTCAATTGTGTAACCCCCCCACATGTGTCATACACCGCCCCTGTATGCGTCTTGTTTGTCTTGTCTGTTAACCTACCCAACCTACCTCCCCAGCTATACCGACTTCCCGTACCTGACATACCACTCTCACCTGAAAAAAAAGGGCACTCTGTACCCACAAAAAATTACGCCCCATACATAGCTGCCCAATTCGCACACATGTCTGCTGGACATGGAAACTGTCAATTACAATTGGCTGTACAACAAGTATTATTGTTGTCCTTACACCTCTCTCAGGGGTGGAAGGTTTCAAATGTCACACCAAATTACAAACATATGCACAGCTGTTGCTGATGAAGAAATGGGCAGCTATGGGCCTTACCTACATCCCTCCTGCAAAACCCGAGCTTGTTTCCCTACTGTCTTACCCTCTTTGTGACCCCTTTTTCACCACTTTCCTGTCTCCCCATTTTCATTTCTTTCAAAGAAAATAGAGCGGGTGTGCGCAAGAGTAAGCACTTTTAAGCGGTTGTAAGCGGGTGTGCGCGGAGCTGAACGCCAGTGTGCATGCGTGAGCTCCGCGCAAACCAGCGCTAACCCGGTTACAACTGCTTAAAAGTGCCTTAGTCACTCTGAAAGACAAGTCCTGTAGTCTGCTCAAAAGCAAAATAAAATACCACTGTCAGTCCTGAACCCAGGACCTTGGAAACAGTAGTCTGCATGACTTACCACTAAGCCATGACTGTTATATAAGAACATTGTGCTACAATAAATATATCATGTAATATTAGGAATGAATGTAAAGGGAATATAGGATGTGTAGTACACAAAGCATGTCATGTATATTAACTGTCAAATGCAGTGGATTGCTATAATAGTAGTGTGTGAACAGAAACAGCCATGCTAGTTGGTAGCTAGTAGGTAATAATGTCACTGTAGCACCTTGCAAGCCACACACATACTCACAGCAGGATAATCACTGCCCATACCCCACAACCTCTTACAGGAACACATCCAGACTAAGTAATAAAAAATGTGGAGCAAAGGCCCAAAAACAGGGACACATTCCAAATAATGCTCCAACAAACTTAGACAGTTGAGAGAGTAACAGGTTCTGCATTTTGTTGGATGTTTGGAAGGGTATGAAGTCTGAAACTGAAATGTTTGACACTATAGTCTGACTTGAGCCCAGAGTGATTTGCCAGAAAAAGCTGTTTATGAGATATGGACCAAAATATGAGGCAAAAATGTGGACAACCTGCAAATATCTGTACACTTGAGAGGTCTGACACTGCCATATTTGAATAGTTAAGAGCCTAGACATAGCAACAGTGACTGAGTTACAGGGATGCCCCACAGACTCCCTGTGAAATGTACAAACAGTAGGCAGAAAGGTGTTACAACACATGCAATGGTAACTATGAAGTACTGAAAGTATGCACCACTTGCATGGCAGAAATAGTGTAGTAATACATATGCTCATGCTATCCCACAGTCACAACTGCAGAATACCAGACAATTTAATGGGTGTACCCCACTGATATGTACCATTCCATGAGGCAGATAACAGATGCACCTGAGAGTCTCTGGGGCCTGCTCAGCAGCATACTCAAATACCCTAATAGATGTCAAGGCCCACACCATGGCCAGACCACACTGCATGCAGTAACACCCTAGCAGATATAGCAAGCATTCCAAGGTGTGAATGTACATGGAAATTAGGAAAGCCACAGCAACACACTACAGTCAAGACACCTAGCAGGCATACAAGTAGTGAATGTAAAGGGCAAATATTGAAGCCATAGCAACAAAGTGCAAGAGCCACTGCTATATACCAGTTACACCACATGTCCCACAGGAAAGCACACACACCCACATTAACAGTAGTAGTAGTCTTAGGTGTCAGTGTACATACACACTTAGTACAGGAAACTGGAGAAATGAATGGAGAAATGTTAATCTACAACACAGACAGAAATATGAGAGGGATATTAACCTTTACACTCACAGAACAGTGTCCACAGCATACCAGCAGGGTCCCTGCCCTCAAACTCTGAAAGGGCTACGCCTATCTCACATACCTTTTAATAGCACTGTCCTGGAATCACAGTGAGAACTGCAATCAGTACACAACTGGCTGCATGCAATTAGCAAATGCTGGCTAACAATTGGTGCAGAGGCCATCACATGGACATATGCAGATACCTACAAAAGCATGCTGTACTCCCAGTCCACACATGCAATACTTTCATTGCACCCTGTGGAGGTAGGGAGAGACAGAGAAAGAGAGAGTGAGAGAAAAAAAACATACACAAACAAAACCAGTCAGCAACAACCACTCCAAAGCTGACAACTGGCAACTGGAGCAGCAGGACACCAAACCAGATGGCAACGCAAGCAGCTGTGACAAACACAGGTAATGTAAAGTAATACTTTAAAAGTCTACATACTGTGAACCCTCCATATGTGTCATTGGTCTGTATCCATATGTATATGAAGATGTGCATAGGGCAGGGGACATACAGCAACTATCAGTGAAGGCTGTACATACATATGTATGTGAGGGCATCTATGTGCACATATCAATGTAGGTTGAATGTAGGTTGTAGTGCAATGTACAAAGTAGGTTTCACAGTTATGTATGTTTAGCAGTATGTTAGTGTGTGTATACAGTTTTGTGAACAAACATGTTGATATACCTATCTATCATATGGATACGTATGTATGTCAATATATGTATGTATATATATATATATATATATATATATATATATATATATATATATAATATGCATATATGTATACATACATAGAGAGGGATGTAGGAATACATAGACAGATGTAGGTAGATAGAATATGTACAAACATATATATGTAATACACACATACAGATATAGATATATGTAGATACATATACATAGACAGACAGATCTGACTATCTACAGATATGACTGTATATGATGATCTCACACTCCCCCTGTCCCACCCCCTCTGTCACTCTCACCCCCTCTCTGTCACACCCCCCCTCCATATTCATAGCAATATATGTACATCGATATATATATGTGTATATGTATACAGACATATATATATATATATATATATATATATATATATATATATATATATATATATATATATATATATATATATATATATATATATATATATATATATATATATATACATAAATATATATATATATATATAGAGAGAGAGAGAGATGTATATATATTCTGAGTGAGGCACATGTGTACAGATGTATTGCAACAGGTGCCTGGTGACAAAGGCATGGAGTGAACACCAGTGTCCAAACTGGAGTACCATACCCCATTTCAAATCACCTACACCAGTAACCACCAGATATGTGATTGGCTGCCCACCACTGCATGTGTCAGGGGTGAACAGGGTCATAAATGTGTACAATAGTCCCCCCAATGATATTCACAGTGGCACACTATTCCTGGAATACCTGCACATGGTATGTGTCAGCAGACATGGTGTGTCAGCTATGGACATGTAGGTCAGTGTACCCCTCCACACCACACAATGGCTGCCACGGTATGTACCTCACATGACAGCTACAGATATGGAGACGGACACAGTGACATGTACAACACTGTGACAATGCACTCAAACACATTACCAATGCACAGTGACTGACAACACCACAGAGTACACACATACTACCCACATAGAGGTTACCACTCCTGGATTTACATACTTAAGTCACACCCATGACAGATGTCCAACAACCATAGTAACACCTCACACCATCCACAACCTAAATGACTGCTGTGTGTCATCCGTGACACTGCAGTAGAGAGCACATGGCGGAGGTACAGGTTCCTACCCACAGATAAGACATACCCTGCAATAAACCACACAGCATTAAGAAGCAAGACTCCCCATGAGTACATGTCACACATACCCCTGCTGAATGTTAGTCAGATAGGTAATATGCCATATGAGTCACCCTGTGTAACTGTTTGACAGGAGCAGGTACCATCACATCACATGTGTCACAATGGTCAGGGTAGCAGAACAGTATGCTGCTGTAGTCCCAGGGGCAATAGCATATTGTATTGTATTGTATTGTAATGTATTGTATTGTGTTGTATTGTATTGGTATGTAGAGGTGCCTCCTTCATGGAGTGGAACCACTGCTGCTGTCGCCAGTGTACAGGTACATATCCTGTAGTCAGGCTAGTGTTACATAGCACTTCTATATGTGTGTTTAGCTCCTCTTGGAGTTCATGTAGCATGCAACTGGGGATACCATCAGGTCCCATTCATGTTGTGTTTACTGCTTTTCTGAGGTTGGCTCTCACCTGGACATCTGTGATGACAGGGAGGTTACAGTCAGCTGGGATAAGTATGTCTTAGTTTGGGGAGAGGGAGGAAACTTGCACTGAACCTGTCTGCCACAATGTTGCCAATATCTGTGGGTTCAGTGAATTATATGTTGTTGTGTACTAACTATGAGCATATTGGAGGGTTTCTGACCAGGTTGCTAACATAACTGAAGAAGGCCTTGTGGTTATCTGTAGTGTCCCCATTGATTTCCCTCTCAAAGTTGCCCATGGATGTTTGTATGAGAGAAAATAGCTCCTTACTAGTGCTGATCAGACATGCCTTCCCTTTATGGAATTATGCTCTGTCTTGCAGTAGCTTCCATCTTTTGTTATACAATCTGTCTATGGCTGGGGTCCACCAGACAGGATGCTTACCCTTTGTGGAGAGTGTCTTGGTCTTATATGGGATTGCATGATCCATGCATTCTTGGAGATGTCCGTAGAAATCATTTGTGAAGAGATCAGCATTGTGGGTTGTGTCTTCCACTGGCCCAGTGGGCTTAAAGGATACCATGTCAGTGTTATGAAGTGTAAAGTTTGCATTTGAAATGTTATTCACTGTAGTCGTTTGTGCTGGTGGTGGAGGTGGGATATGTATATCCAGGGCAATTAGTTTGTGGTCAGCTCACAGTAGTTGATGATGTACCCCATACAGTACCTCGATACAAACCCCAGAGTGAGGAGGTGCTTTGGACCTGAATCAGTGTTCTGACTGCTGGGGTTTGGTAGTATGTCATATGGAGTGTGCCAGGTACTGTTGCACAGTTGTTGGCTGAGCACTGATACCTGGCCATTTACATGTGTATCCACCAATAGACAGACAGATGCTATATATGTGAGATATGTTGTATCACAACAGTTGAGTAGCATGTGTAGTATGTGTGCCAAATTCTGCTGACATATTTTGCTGATATCATGTTATTTCCTTTTTCAGGACCATGGCTCACCAGCGCAATCCAGCATACTCTGCAGCTGAGGATGAGGAGATACACCAGAGCCTGGTGCGGGATTATGCAATACTCTTTTCCCGCACCAGCCAGAATCAGCAGGAGAGGGCTGCACTGTGGCAAGACCTGGTCCGTCGGGTAAATGACATAGGCACGCATAATAGGACATATGAGCAGGTATGACATCACTGCAGTGATTTAATCAGAAATGTCCATCAGCGTGCGTCGGATATCCACAGGCAACAGGTTGCCACAGGTGGTGGGGTGGCTACACATCCCCCACTCACCAGACTGGAGGGACTACTCATAAGTGTTGTGGCTCCAGCCCGCCAACAACAACAACAGCAGCAGACCTGCATTATGATGGAGGCTGGAGCCACACAGCAGCAAGACTACGAGCGTGCAGGTAATATGCCATATGTATAGTTGACTGTTGTGTACACTGGTAGTTAATGCATGTGTGAGGTGTGTCCTTGGTTTGTAGCTGTCATCATAGTATTTAATGTGCAAGTGTGATATTCTCAATATCAGCAGCTGACCTGTGAAAGGCAACTGTTGTACTACTGACCTGTATCATACTCAGTAACAATGGCACAGTTGTGCCCACTGACATTAATTTCCTCACTTCTGCAGGTCCCTCCGGTGTAACAGCAATGCAGCCTATCCATGCTGGTGAGTGTGTATTAACAATACCTTTAATAGTCTTGATAGTAATAGTAATATTAGGCTCACTGAGTAGTGCTCTGTGTATGCATGCAGGTGTGTCTGTGTCTGTGTGTTGATATCTCACATACTGAGTAGTGTGCAACTGTGTGCAACTGTGTGCATGTGTGCACCTGTGCATGTGTGCATGTGTGCACCTGTGCATGTGTGCATGTGTGCATGTGTGCACCTGTGCATCACTGGTAACATTGTGTATACATTGTAAACTGTGTTTCCTGTTTCCCTCCCACAGGTTCTGGTGCTGCTCTGGTGTCATGCAGCAGGGAACCTGAATCAGGTGCCATGGGTACTGATAATGATGACATCTGTGTAATGGCACAGGGAGGTATGCCAGGGTCCATCATTGGTCAGCCAATTGACAGTACACAGCTGTCAACCCCATCAATGCGCACAGTTATCCTGCCAATACACCCTTTGTCACCAATGTCCCTAGGTGATGGACAGGATACAGTGGGCATTGACCAGGGTAATGTGGTATCTGTGGTACATGCTTCCCCACACAGCAGCCATGGGCATGGCCCTGAGATGGTACCACACAGACAGATGTCCAGGGGTTCTCGTGGGAGCATCCATGGGCGTACTGCCCCTGTCAGACGTGCCCACAGAGGTCTTACAACCTCAGCTATGTTTCGGGCTGTCATGCAGGCACAGTCACGTATGGAACGGTACACCAGACAGGGTCTGAGGGAGCTGACAGCATGTCGCACAGCCATGACTGACAGTATGCGTGACATTGCGGCTGCCATCCGTAATTTCACCAATGTCATAGACAGACGTTGTGGGGACATATTAGATCGGTTCCACAACTACATGTCCATGAGCCAGGGCGATGGTGGATGGTTGAGGCATTGACATGGGTGTATGCCAGCAACAGCAGCAGCTGGCAGTCATCGCGGACGACAACAGGGCCTCGGCCACCGCCATAGTGCCAGCAGCAGCCCCAGCAATGCTGGGTCTGTGCTGTTATCAGGGAGGTTTCCCTTCTCCAAAGGTCACTTGTCAGTCACCTCTATGGTACAGTTGTGGAATATGTGGGTCATGTGGCAATGTCACAGCTGCCACATGTACACAGTCAACACTCGCCCCAGGAGACCACGTGCACGTGGCTCTGGACAGGCCCGACAGGGATCTGTGTCCAGTCAATGAACACCTGCTTCTGATGACAGTACCCAGTCTGGATTGGTACCGGATACGGTCCGTAGCACCCCTGCAAGGCACAGGTACCGTGTCTGTGGCCAGAGACACTGATCTGTATGACCTGGCAGGTACAGTCTGTGGCTGTCCACAAACACCAGTATATGGCAGCCATGAGGTGGAACTGTGTGCATCCATACACACATGCAAATTGACAACACTTAGGGCTACCGCATACACGCACACACTGCATCAACATTGCCCCACCTTGTACTGCTGTCCCTCACCAACACACATACACATACATGTCAATTGGTGGTATCAGTGGCAGACTCAGGCATACCAAGTTCACACCCTGTGCATATGATGAAACTGTGCCACCTCCTGCAATCTGTAACATCAGTGCAGGTACAGGTTAACATGTTGCTGATGCACAGGGTGACTACATAGACGTGTAGTAATAGTATCATGTTGTTAACAGTACTGTGTGCTGATATAATTGTGGGTATATCCCAGCATGCCTGATGCAGTAAGGGTATGATTGTCTTGTACTGTTGTCTACACCCATGGTAAGTACCATAGTGTATCATCTGCACATGTTGGCATACTGGTGGTAAGGATGTCAACAGAAGGCTACATACATAGGTAGCACAGGGGATAAGGTAATGAAAGTATTGATATGCAATGATGGACATGTAAACTGCAAGTGGCATGTTGCCCACACTGGACTCTGCAATGCGGATGTTTGAGGATGTTGATATGTGTGCAGTACTACACGACTGGTACAGGACACACAGGAGCACCCTAGCACTGCAAGCTCACATCTCATACCATGCTAGACAGCACCAACACACAAAACTAACTTTCACAGGAGGGAGAGTCCCCATAAATGTCAGGGATACTGTGGTGGCAGGACAGGTAGCATACATCCTACTAAGTATGGAACCACTGAGTGAAGGCTCAGTGTCTGTTATTTGACATGTGTATTACTGCAGGTATGAGCACCTGGGTTTCCATCCAGTTATTGTACATCCTGACGGTACATGGTCTGTACACTTGTGTGCGCTGAGACTGGACCCTAGCCATCTGACCTGTGTATTTCCATGTACATGTGTATAGTGCCTGCATATTTGCACTGTTACCTACTGGAAGTGGTACAGCTTGTTTGTTGTACAATGGACTACATGCAGCCCTGATTACTGTAGCTTTGTTTGCATGCATGTTTGCTTGCAGTTACCCTGGAACACTGATCCCACCTGCAATGCAGAGTTACAGAGCTTCTGTGGACTCCTAGTGACATCTGCATAACTTACTATATGTATGTCCATGTCTCACTTGACAGAACATCACTGTTTGTCCTGTTCACATGTACATTGCCTGTGACACATTGCATATGACTTACCTGGCATTTGTCCACGTGAGCAGTCATATATGCCAGTGCTAACTAATCACAGGCACTACACCCTCACATACTCACCTTCTGTACCTTGTTCCCCACTGGCCCTATGTGCTGTTAATCACCATGGCAATCACAATACTATGGTAGCATGTGCAAAGGTCACTTGTCAGTCACCTCTATGGTACAGTTGTGGAATATGTGGGTCATGTGGCAATGTCACAGCTGCCACATGTACACAGTCAACACTCTCCCCTACACATGGACGTACAACACATGTATGAGATGCAACCACATAGCCAAACTGGGGACTAAGCACTCTGAACCCAGTATTGGCATAACCTGTCAGGTGGCATGAAATACTACAGTGACTACAATACCAGTCTGATGTAGACCTACACTGACAGCAATCCAAACACGTGAACACACTGGGCCATTCGTGGAGCCTCAGAATAGCATCCTGCCTGAGCAGCAGACACCTCTGCAGCTGGCACACAGGCATACGTTAAGCCAGAACACAGCACATGCAACACATAGCACACAAATCCTGTGTGCCAAACAGTCACAGCCTGTATGGCTAGACAACACACCTGCTACAGTTGTGTTAGGTACCTTTATTGTCCGGTACAGTGAGGTCCTGCTCACCAGGCTGGACAAGGTGAAGGTCACAGTGATATGCCCGTGGGGCACTATGGTCCACCACATAACACAAGCATACAGGTCAGTGAGAGGCATGGACACATATGACTCAGTCATTGTCCATGCCACTATGGCTGACCTGTGATGTACCTCCCTGGACTACATGATAGGGAACATGGAAGGGCTCTCTGAGCATGTGGCACAGGCTGGTATGACCCTGACCTTGGTTGGCATCATACCGTCACCAGGAATGCTGACGTATTACTGAATGCTGATGAATTAATGTAGCTACAACACCCTAGCTGAAAGGTTCCTAGCATGTAGTCACTGCATTGCTATGGAACAACTTGTTACCACTCCCACAACAGGTGAGAACATGCAGCACCTGTTCATCAACAACATGTAGACTATATGCCCCAGACCAGATGTGTATCCCCGCTGCTAGGATGATACCATATACATCTCACACTGTATATACACATACCACATGCAGCACCCGCACAGAAGACCACAGTCATAATGTTATCCAGTGCAAATACCATGTATTCACATGTGGCAGGTGTCAGACATGGGAACTATTGAAGGTCACAGGTACATACGTGTATTTGGCACACACATACATCATCTGTGTCCATTGCCATTACTGGTTTAATCGATGTCATGCATTATTGTGAACAACAACCCACACACATGGGCATTCTGTGTGACAAAAACACACGTGGTATGTGTGGAATTCAAAGCCATAACTAACTGTGCTATGACAGTAGTGAGATGCAGTAGCAGAGTGTGCTATTTGCATTACTGGAAGATTTGCCCTCTTCTGCTGTACTTGTAGGGTGCTGACATCATCTCTGTGTAGAGATTGGAATATGCAGCAGCTGGTGTGTTGTACTGGTTGGCAAAAGGGTCAGTTCTCTCACACATGTAATTGCACACATCCTACTTCCACCCCCCACACACACACACACACACACACACACACACACACACACACACACTTGCCATTTGCAGGATTCAAACCCCTACCTAACTATGTTATGACACTCAAGACAAACACATTAGCAGAGCGCGCTATTCGCATTACTGGGAGGTTTCCCTTCTCCTGCTGTACTTATAGGGTGCTGACATCATCACTGTTTAGAAAGGGGAATGTGCATCCTGTAGTGTGTTCTCCTAGTTGCCAAAAGGGACATTTCCCTCACACAGAATTGCACACACACTAACCCCCCCACCCAAACACACACACTTGCCATTTGATTCACATTGCTATACTTATAGGGTTTTACCTTAAGGGGTGCATATCATCACTGTTTAGAACCTGGAATGTGTGCATCCTGTAGTGTTCTCCTAGGACCCAAAGGACATTTCCTCACACACACACACACACACACACACACACTTGCCATTTGCAGGATTCAAACCCCTACCTAACTATGTTATGACACTCAAGACGGACACATTAGCAGAGCACGCTATTCGCATTACTGGGAGGTTTCCCTTCTCCTGCTGTACTTATAGGGTGCTGACATCATCACTGTTTAGAAAGGGGAATGTGCATCCTGTAGTGTGTTTTCCCAGTTGCCAAAAGGGACATTTCCCTCACACAGAATTGCACACACACAGACACACACTGAGCATTTGCAGGATTCAAACCCCTACCTAACTATATTATGACACTTGAGGGAGACGCATTAGCAGAGTGCACTATCCAAATTACTGGGCATCTGTTCTGCACCTGCAGTATTTATAGGGTGCTGACATCATTATTTCTACAGAGGTATGTACATCTAGTACTACCTGTCAGGTGGGGGATAGCATATATATGCATTTGCAGCCACCTACGTCAGGGTCAGATATGCACATCAGCACTGGCAGGTTATGTTCTATACCATGCTTCATGACCACAGGACCTGTAACACACAACACAACCAGTTCGGACCACCCCTCCCACATCCAGGACACACACTTTGCTTCCCTGGGAACAGTGCCAAGATATGCAGGTGTTCACATACACCATTCCAGTTGTTAACATCAGGTACAGGTATATTGTGTGTGGGGACTACTCAGGCCTCTACAACATTACCCTACAGCCACTACAATTTGTGAGTCCATGTGCTATGGCAGAACCACTCACCACAGCCACAAGGGGAATACATATTGCACCTGACCATCTGCAACATGGGTACTCACTGTTCCACACCAGAGGTAGACCACCATTGTTGATATCTGACCATACCCACCTTTCCCTGGACATCCATATCCCATCCCCACCCCAGGCAAGGTTGTCACTGCAAACAAAGTGTATTTATCAAAAGCAGACTTTACACCTGTGAAGACTGGGGTGGAAGACTTCAAAGGACCCATGCTGGGGGAGTATACAGGCCACTCTGCATAATCCTTGACAATTGCATTCTATGAGCATGTGGAAGGTTTGCATTGATCATGCTATCCCAAATATACCCATGACTCCTCCACAACAGGACACCTGTCAGGTGTACACCAGCCATATATGAGCTGTCCAACAGACAGAGTGAGCTAATACATTGCAGAGCAGTAGCCCACAGAGGAGGACATCTCTGAACAGTACTGGCACGACACTTCAATCCCTCATAATCATCACGACAAAGTGTTGACAGTGAAATTGTCCAGACAATGCAGATAAGGCTCCCCTCAGTCTGTTATTGATGCCCACTTACTGTTAGAGGTCCTCACCAACCCTCTTCCAGCACACACCAACAACATGGATGTGGCTTAGCAAATTCAACCCTGGGATCTCCACTGTGTCCCTGCTTGATGGAGGCACAGCACACTAGCCTCACACGGTGCCTTATGTGACCTACTTTACAGTGGCACAGTAGCCTACTGTACTGGGGAGGCAGCCAAGCACACTCTGGCTAAGCTGTCATTCCCTAGGGCAAACAGCCTAGTGTTGACCTCTACACCCATATGTTTAATTGTCAGATGCACAATATATGTTGCTGATAGACTGTTTGCAGGTCTTTATTGCCATAGCATTCCCTGTTTCTATGAACAACTTGTGTATCTGTGGAAGATGTTTGAATATGAGAGGGATCCACTATATCACTTATGTCTCTGTAGTCATTTAACTGTGTGCACTGGGCAGATTGCTGTAATGTGGTTGGTTCCTGGAATAACACGTACAAATACCAGATATGTGTGGCCAACTGCTAAACTGAGATTTGGCCTAAGTGTGTGAGCATGCCCAGTTCAGGCTTTCCATGGCATGTTGTCTGACATATGTCTCATTTATCAAAGTGTGCGAGCATGCCCAGTGTGAGCTTTCCATATGTTGAACTCTGCAGCCCACCATATTTGTGGATGAGTGTGAACTTCAACAATATCTCACGTTTATGGTTGTGTGTTGTGTGTCATGTTGTGTAGTTACTGTCCAACTGCTTTGTGTCTGAACACAACAGGGATTATACTGTACCTGCAGGGTTTGCATGGGATACTTTGCATACAGTTGTCAACATCCTTTCATACTGACCTAACACTGTAGTACCATATAGTGTACTGGTTCAGTACTTTCACTGTGGTGGACAGTATCCTGGGCTTTAGTCCTATCACTGCTTTACATTTCCATACTGAGCACAACAGCCTGGTTAGGGGCCAGTTGTGCACATCTGACCATGTTGCAATATGTTCAGATATGAACTACTTACACCAGGCTTGTCCAACATTGGTAGTGTATTCCACAACATAGGTGTACATTGGCAAACACTAGCGATGTGCCCTAGGCCATTTCTAATGCTAGTCAGAGAGTGTGTTTGTCCTTCGACACACATTGTAAGTGGAGTTTGCCATGACATATGTCATGGTTAGTATACTGTGCCTCCGTCTACCCATGACATAACAGTGATACCCAGGGTAAACCTACCATCTCCCATCCACTCATCAAGATTCCTCTTGAGGAGAGTCGATGAGTGACTCTCTGGCTAACCTGTACTGGGAGTTTACTCAAGAGTGGGGGTGGCTTCTGTGTTATGGATCATTCAGTACAGCTTGTCCTATGTATGTCAGTGCTGGGGTTCAGGTCTCTCATGTGCATAGCTCACTGCCATTCAGATTGTACAAGGTGCAGCATGTTCATTGATTCCAGCTTGGACATGGCTTTATACATCAGGCACAGCTTGCCTCTGGGTGGGCAGTATGGCAGTGTGTGGAGCTGCTGTTTGTTTAATCAGGCAACACATGGCATCTGTTCAAGCTCTTTGATACTCCTGGTGAGGTACTTTTGGGGACTTTACAGTTGATGGAGGTGTCTGCTGAGGTACATCCCACAGGGGCTATTGTAGTCAATTGTAACGCTGATGAAGGATGACTGCAGAGCCACAATGACCTCCCCTTATCTAGATCTGACAACCTTCATGATTATGTGGGTATATGGTATGTTTCTGTAAACACTAGAGCCACATGCTTGACCAATGCAGGATATCTATCAACTTGTGTCCCCAGGTCTCTCATTACATGTTAAGTACTTAATGGGTTAACACCTATGTGGTAATTGGTGGGCACTTACTGTATATCCACAGGGGTTGACTATACACTTTTCTGCAATTAGCTTGCTAACATGGCTATGGCACCAGTTGTCTGTTTCTATGTGGCCCTTTTGTGGGATGCTTGTGTCAGCTGGAGGGTCAGATATGGTGGCCAGTTTGTAGTCCTCTGCAGACTTGTTCAGACACAGTCCTTCCATGTTGGCCTGTACCTATGGGACATATATACCAAACGAGGGAGGTCCCAGGACCAAGCCTTGTGGGATGCCAGTTATATCTGGTTTGTAGTCTGACATGGCTGCAGCATGTCTGACCATGTCAGTTCTGTCCTTAGTCTGGTTTGCAACCCCTCTACTGACATAGGGGTTTATATTTAAGCTGGTGAGCTTATCTATAATGAACACGTGGGGTATTGTACAGAAGCCTTTGCAAGGTCCAGCTACGCTGTGTGGACCACATTGCCCTCATCAATGACCTTAATGACTGTTTCAAATAAGTCAAACATGTGTAAAGGGCAGGATCTGCACTTAAGAAAGCCACATTGGGTAGGGTCCGGTGTCAGTAGGTCCCCAATATCTTTATGTCTGCGGTACATGCTGATCCTTTCCATAGCTGTGCAGACCAAGCTTGTCAGGATTCTGGGGTGGTAGTTTGCAGTATCCATTCAGGCAACACCTTTGTTGAGAAGGACCACTGTTGTTGTACACTGCTCTTTGGGTACATATCCTGTGGTAAGGCTGACATTGAGCAGTAGTGTGATTTGGCATTCCATTCTTCTTGGAGTCCATGTTGGACTCAGCCCAGGACACCATCTCATACCATTGCTGCTGTGTGTTTTGCTTTGTATATGCTGGCTGTTACCTCAGCATCTGCAATGTCGGGAGGCCAGCAGTCTGCTAGGATAGATATTTTGCATTTTGGGGGGGGGGGGTTGCACTGCACCTGTCAGGTTGGATGTTGGCAATATGTGTGTGTGTTTGGTATGTTGTTTGTAATATTTGAGTGATTCAGAGCATATCTGTGAATTCCCAACAAGGTTCCTACCATCAGTTAAGAAAGCCTTGTGATTATCCTTAGTGTCCTGTACAATTTGTATCTTCATAGGTTCATAGGTTCATACTAGGCTATCCACCCTAGGGCATTTATAAGCCTAGCCAGAGTGTGTGTGGCTTTCGCCACCCCTTGCTATGTGAATATTATGGCCATTTATGATTTACTTTACTGTGCCTCTGTCTGGACATGACACAGTGAAGACCCCAGTGTACATCTATGATCATCCATCCACTTGGCAAGATTCCTGTTGAAGAGTGTCAGTGAGGGGCTCTGCCTAACATGGAGTGGGATTCTGTTCCAGGGTGTAGGGAGCCTCTGGGTTATGTATCTGTCCCTCCAGCACATCCTATTTCATTAGGTGTTGAGGTTGACATCTCTCACTCTCACAGCTCCGATGGATTTGGGTTTTCTGGGGTGGAGCATGTCCATTACTCCTGTGTTGGACATGGCCTTGTACAACAGGCATACAACGCCTCTGTGTAGGCAGTATGTGACTGCATTCAGCTGGGGTGTCTACAGCCAGGCAGCATATGACATATATTTGAGACCCTTTAGCCTCTTGGTGAGGTACCTTTGAGGTCTTTCTAACTGCTGCAGGTGTCGGGTAAGGTACATCCCAAATGAGGCATTGTACTAGATTATGGGTCTGATAAGAGAACAGTATAGGGGCACAATGACCTCTGTTGACGTAGATGTGAATCCTTTCATGATACGGTGTCCAATATAGACAGTCTTCCTAGCCACGTTGGCAATGTGAGTGTCACATAACAGGTTACTGTCCACTTGTGTCCCTAGGTCCATGATTACTCCTTCCATACATATTGGATTACCACCTATGTGGTAATTTGTGAGTACCTTGTTTGGTATTTGGTGAGACATTCATACTGTCCAGTGTCTTCAGGACGGCTGTGTGTGAGAGTGTGGTCTGTAGCATGCTACAGACTGTACAGCAGTTTTGCCTACAGTTAGTTGCACATGGGTGGTCTCCGATGCTTTGTGCATTGTCAGTTACCTGGATGTATGGGTGTCTGTGCTGAATATGGATACTCCCCCTCCTTTTATGTTCTGGTCCAGGTTTTGGGGCCATAACGCATGATATGAGGTATAACCTGGTAGTGCTGGTGTGCTGTCAGGAGGCTTGCTGCAGGTTTCTGTCACTGCACAGACATCAATGTTCTCCATACTGGGGAGGGCCTCGGGAGCATGCATATTGAGGTTTACACGTCTGGCATTGGTCAGCATTACCCTTATGTTTCTTTCCACTTATGTTTTCTAGGGTGGTGGGTTAGTCTTTTCAGCCTTGCCTATGAAAGGCTCTATGGAGGTGGCAAAAGCCTTATCCAATATCCAGACACCCAGGGTTAACAGTTGCAAGCCATCACTGGAACAGCAGCGTGGCTTGTCAAGCATGACATCCCAAGCAGACAGACATTGGATCCCCTTGGAATGACACCAGTAATTGTGCCACTTGTTAAAGCTGATCATTCTGTGTTTGTACTGTGGCATCATTCTTGGTGAGGGTAGGATGCTGCAAACGGTCAGTGTCATACCGGCCTGGACTACATAATCAGAGAGCTCATCTATGTCTCTTTTCATGTAGTCCGGGGAGGTACATCTCAGGTCATTCACGCCAGCATGGACAATGACTGCATCATATTTCTACTTGCTTTGGGGTGACCTGCATACTTGTGTTATGTGGCGTATTGTAGCAGCCTACAGGCAGCTTACTGTACCCTTTCCCTTGTTCAGTCTGGTGAGCGGGACAGCAGTGTGTCTGACTATGGAGTCACCTATTACAACTGTATCAGGCATGTTGTTTCTCCTTCTGGCCTGTGACTGTTTGGCACACCAGCTTGGTGTACTATGTGTTGCATGTGCTATGTTTGGAGGTTGTGGTTGCTTGGGTGTCTGCTTTGGAGGCCTCTGTTGGTGTGGTGTGTTTGTAATTAGGGCCTCTGGGAATGTTTTTCTGTGTTTATGTCTTTGGTTTGCAGTTGTGATAGGTCTATGTGGGACTGGGTTTGTGGTGTGTGTGGTTACCTTCTCCTCCTGACTAGTTTTGACAGTACTGAGTTGAGGAGCTCAGCCTCCGGTTTGGATAAATGGTTGCATCTCTCACATATATTTGTATTTCTTGGCGGGAGTTGAGGGTTGTCTGTGTACTTGGGGCAGGTGTAACATTGCCTCAAGATTCACAGATTCAACTTGTTGTAGCTGGCCTTAGTGGATTGTATGTGTGGACATATTTTATTGCCATACTACTGATCAGTGATTACTTCCCTTTTTATGTTTGCTCTATCATGTAGTAGCTTCCTCATTCTCTTGCATGGTTTGGTAATGGCTGGAGTCCACCATGCCAGATGCCTGCGTGTATGGCATTGTGTCTTGGTTTTATTTGGGATTGCATAATCCAAGCATTCCTGGCAGTGTTCATGGAATGCCTGTATAACAGGTTCTGAGGTGTGGCCCATATTTTGAACCTGCACAGGGCCTTTAATGGATTCCACATCAGTTTGGAGGAGTGCAACTTTTGCTTTCCACATGTCTTTCACTGTGGTTTTCTGGCCAGGGACTGTGGTCAGGATGTGTATATCCAGTGTGATTACTCTATGGTCTGGTCTTACCAGTGAGGGATACACTTCTCATCTTGCCATCCAGTACCCATGTTGCTGATTATCACATCCAGTATGCTTACCCCTCTTGTGGGAGTGGTACGTTGTTCCTGGGCATTTTGGTTTATGGATTCTAGGAACTTTTGTCCTACAGTGTTGGAGCTAGTATAATGCTCCCAGTCTATGTCTGGGTATTTTCAGTCACCCAATATAATGTGGTTTGGAGGGCTTGATATATTCATGTATTCCAACATAGGCCAGGTGCAGTTCCTGGTGTTAGGACAGTAGTCTGTAGCAGGCTATTAACTGGGAGGCAGTTTTAGCCACTGTTACTTGACCATGGCTAGTCCATGCTGCTTCTTGTTGTGGTACCAACATGGGGGTGTGGTTATCCTTGACAATTATTGCTAGTCACCCTCCTTTTGTAGCTTGTTCCATGTTTTGAGTCTGTACAGCACAGTATGAGGTGTAACCTGGTAGTGTTAGGGTGCTGTTGTGAGCCTTGACCCAGTTTTCTGTTACAGGACAGATATCAACATTCTCCATACTGGGGAGTTTAGACTGCATGCATCTTGCTGTTTAGACTTCTGGCATTGGGTAGCATTACATCTAGGTTCTTATCCCTTGTGATACCTATGGAGGTGGGTTTGTGTTTTGAGCCTTACCTATTCAGGGCATGCTGTGGGTAACAACAGCCTTTGCCAGTATCCATAAGGCCTGGACTGATAGGTGCATGCCACCCCTAGCAGGTGGAGCATCATGTCATGCTCAGCATGTCATCCCAGGCTGGCACACATTGGATCCCCTTTGACTAACTGCAATACTTCAGCCAATTATTGCAATTGATCATCTCATTGTCATATTGTGGCATCATGCTTGGTGAGGGTAGGATGTTAGTCAGGGTCATCAAGTGTGCATATACTACATGGTGTTACATCACTTTACACATGGCATTCATGCCTCGGGTGGTGCTCCAGGGCTGCCTCTGTCGGATGCACATACTACACTCCCTGTACATGTTTGAGAGCAGGTTATGTCATTTTAAGCATTCCTGTTATTATATGAGTGAGTCAGAGAGGGGTATCATTCCCAGGGTTCCTACTGAGCCAGTGTATGTGCTATGCGTTGCCTCTTTGCCAAGGCCAGGGCATACTGGGCATGCCTCCTTCTGCCTACTAGGGCAGGCTCAGGTTGTTCCTCCTCCGAGTCATGCTCTGCCTGTGATGGCCTTGGCAATGGTGGGGGGCTGTTTGACCCAGCCCTATGCTGGTCCAGCTGCAGCTGTTTTCGCAAGATCATATTATGGAGCATAGCACATATCATGGCAATTTGGGTACATGTAGTTGCTGAGTACTGCAAGGCTCTACCAGATGTGTCCAGACACCGGAACCGTGACTTCAGCAGACCAAACACATGCTCTATTACATTACGTGTTTGTGCGTGTGCCTCATTATGGCGTTCCTGTTCAGGTGTGTGTGCATTTCTGATGGGTGTCATCAGCCACGGCTCCAGTGCATAACCTGCATCCCCCACTAGGTGTCCATGTGGGATGTCCCCATTGGCAAATGTCTGGTACAGCTGCGTCAAATGCCAGATATGGGAATCATGGTAGCTCCCAGGGCAGCCAGCACACACATTCATTATTATGCCCTGGGCATCACACACAACCTGGCAGTTGATGGAGGGGAAGCCCTTGCGGTTAATGTAGGCCCTACCCCACTCACCAGCTGGTGCTTTGATGCGTATGTGCGTGCAGTCTATTGCACCCACTACCTCAGGGTATTCCACTATTTGCTGGAAGAGACGCATATTGCTGGCCAATACCTCATGGGCATTGGGAAATATACATGATCACCGACATGTGCTGACATGGCATCCAGGAACTGGTGCAGTACCCTGGAGGCTGATGCCTGTGATATCCCCATCATATCACCAGTTGGTCTCTGGAAGGTACCTGTTGCTAGTATTCTTAGGCCAACACATACCTTGGTTTCCACTGGGATGGGTTCCCCTCTGTTGGTTCTGTGTGTGAGGCGTGGCCTGCACAGCTCAACAATTTGCTGCAGGAGGTCTCTGTCCACTCTATAGCGCTCTACTATCTCCAGCTCATGTAACCCGTGGTAGGTGACCCTGGGCCTGTACACTCTTCTCTGTCTCCTCACTGTGGGTTGTCTGGCACCATTTGCATTGTCACCACCCTCAGCAAGTAGCCTATGTCTCATGACAGCTATGGCAGCCCCTAGCATTTCTGCTCTGAGTTCAGCTTTTTCAGTTTTCACTTCTAATAGCTTACTCCTGTCTTGCAGTGTCTCTTGAGAGAAACATCCTGCACTGCTGTTTGCAGAGTTTTAAGTGCTTGGCTGAGCTACTATTCTGCCTGTGTAATTGCCTGCTTCTAATTGTTTTCACCTGCTAGCTCCAGCAGTATTCCCTGCTAGCTTCCTACTAATTCTGTTGCTTCCTTTTTCCTTTCTGTTTCCTCAGGGGGGAGCAACGCGCAAACCAGCAGAAACACGCTCACAGTGGCTTACACGCGCGCACACATGCTTACACGGTTTAGAATCGTCTTATTCGGGTTAAAACGTGCGCACACCAGCGCAAACAGTCTTACAAGTCTGCCAACAGGCTCCCACATGCTCAGTCTGCCTTACACGCGCACACTGCCCTACTCGCACCTCATGGCATGCACGCCCAGCATGAAACTTTGGTGTAGGCAACAGTGTACACCTTCCATTTCTTGACTTTCCCATGCTTATCTTGTGGCACTCCTCTTTCCATGATATGTGTTTGACATCTGTCATGTAACACTGACCTCCAATGAACTGCATTTCTTTCTGCCATTCCCCCCTGTGATGTCACCTATCTCCTACTCTATTCCTCCCCCTTATGTATCTCTTACACTACTCAGAATGTGCTCATTTGCTATGTGACAGTGGAATTCAGTATCCTAACACTCATTTACATCAGATTGCCTACTAATGCTTAGTTACATGTCTTAGACTCAGCTTCCCCCCTTAGCAACCACTAAATGGTGGCCATGTTGTTTTTGGTCTGCTGGTCCCTGCATTGTAAATCCATGTATTGCATAAAACCCACATTTGTGGGTTTATAACCTTCATTTTTATGTTTTATACAGCGCAGCTCATTTGCGCGGGGCTGCGCTGCGTTTAAGATCGCCGAAAAAAATATATATTTATTTCTTATATTTGCATCGAGGTACCTTGCCAATGGCCACATATTTGGCCATTGGCATGCTGCCTGACACATATGCACCCTTTATTTGGAGCTGACATGGCTCCATTGTGTTTTTTGCAGAAACGTACTCAGTTGTCAACTGAGTACATTTCTGCAGCTAAAATGGCTCTTACACGGGCTGCTTTGGGCTTCCTGGATCACTAATCTACCTCATTTGCATGCCTTTCAGCTGCAAGTGAGGTTATTAGCATATCCACGCCTACTCCGTGTAAGAGAAGTTTTAGCTGGTCGCTTACACGGAATTTAGGGCCGTTCCTGGATTGCGAAGGCTGCATGGAGTCTTACACTACTCTTAGACTCCATGCAAGCCTTCGTGAATCCTGCCCACAGGGTTAAATTCAAATTCTTTTTAGTGTTTAAGTGCACGTGCTTTTAAAAAAGGTTTAAGGGAAACTTTGCTATTTAAACCAGGTAGTTTGTCTGCTTTAAAGAACATTATCCATCTTTGTTCATTTGCTTCTGTAATGCTCTTTATATCCCATCCTTTCATGTTCTCATGTAGAACTTCCAGAACAAAAAATTTAAAGACATGTTCATTACCCTTTTCCATGACATGTTGTGCTAATTCACTTTCTGACTTCTTGTTTTTAATATCCCTTAAGTGTTCCAATATTCTTTCTTTAAGGCTATGATTCGTCTTACCTACATAAAACACATAGCATACAATACAGAAACTAAAATAAATAATGTTTCTAGTTGTGCAGTCTGCATAAAAACAAAATTCTATCCTTACATCTAGTTGGTGGTATGTAAAGTGACTGCCACTAAAAATGTGTTTACATGCTAGGCAATTTCTACAGGAATATGTGCCCACCCAGTCAGAATGTATAAATCTCTTATCACTGTTGACCTTATAATACAAATGTCTCTTCAGTGACTTGTTATTAATAAAAGAAAAACTTGGTTGGGTTGGTAATTCATCCTTCAATTAATCTATAGTACTCTAACTATTCCAATTTTTTATTATAGTGCATAAGTGCCTATGTCATTGGAATATGGTAATGTTACTCAGTGTTGTTAATAATACAATTATCTGTTTCTAACCTCATCATTTTCTTGTGTTTCTTCATGTTCACCATAATATGATTTACATCTAGTAGTGTTATGATCCCATGCATTACTTGTACAATTATCTATTTCTTTATAAACTCTATCGAGGAATTCCTGTTTCAGGTCAAGCAGAGCTAGTTTAAGTTGTGAATCATCATTGTACAAGCACATGGCTCTATATACTTGTCCCTTAAGTACATTGTGCTTTACGTGGTTAGGATGCATGCTCTTATTATGTAACAAGTTGTTCTTTCTCATGGGTTTTCTGTATAGGCTAGTTCTAATTCCTTGTAGTGCATCTTTATTCACCTTAACATCTAAGAAATCTATCTCTTGATTTGAATATTTGTAAGTGAATTTCAGAAAATTGGTGGTTTGATGTAAATATATAATGAATTCCTTTAATTTCTCCTCTGTATTATTTCATAGCATAAAAATATCATCCACAAAATGAACGTGCCATTTTATGGAATCTTTATAGTTGTCTTTTCTGAGAATTTCATTAACTTCCCAATGTGCCAGGACCAGGTTGGCGTAGCTGTTGGCATAGCTACGCCAACTTTTTGTAGAAGGAATTCATTATCAAAGGTAAACACATTATTCTCCAAAATAATTTATAATAATGCATTGAGGCAATGATAGATTTTGAACTTGAATTTAAGTGCCCAATATATGCATTTGTTAATTGACTTTTTTAAACCTATAGAAGAAGAGTTATTAAATGAAATACTGCTACTGCAAAATGAAATTTATGAATACTTCCCAGCAGTCATTATCTGTGATAAAATGAACTCATTACATGACAGTATTACTGTGTATGAACAATGGCTTCAAGCAACTAAGGTCTGTAAATTACATAGGGACCTGACCAATTTTCAAAAAGATGCCGTTTTCTCATGGCTGAGGGAACAGAGAGATACTCATACTGTCAACACTGATTCTGTTGAATCTATGATGAGGCAAACAGCTGACTCTTCAGTTGCAAGATCAGAACCAGCAGTTCTGCCTTTGAATGTCACACCGGAAGTGATAAATGAGCAAGAGAATGCAGGAGAGCATGCTGCTGAGATACAGAGGCAAAGTCAGCAGGTAACGGACATGATTATAGTAGGCACTGAGCAAGTTGATGATAAGGAAGTAATTGTAACAGTGAACGATAGAGTTATTAGACCCAAAATAACTCAAACAAACCCAGGAAGAGATGCTATTCACAATACTCCACAAGGGAACAGTTTTTTATTGAAAAATCTGTTACCTATAATGGAACGATCAAGAAGCCGTATAAGGAAGGGCAGAATTCAGCATCTGAACAGTGTGAATGACCCAATAGGGAAAGGGAAGAGCTGGGAATCACACAATCAGGTTCAGTAATAAATATTTCTGCTGTTTTACTTTCTGAGGCACATATGTTGTTACTGGCTAAGGGTTTAAACTTTATACCTTCTCAGAAAGCAAACATGGTTAACATATTGATAGAATTGAAATTGTTTGGTAGAAAGCTTACCCTGCATACTATGTTTAAAGTCAATAATAACTGTTATGAAGTTTTTAAGAAACCAAGCACATACATCCCCCCACCACATTCTATTATGGAAACTTTCCTAGAAGTATGTGAAAATGAGATTAGGGAATTATTCTGTAAAGGTACTAAAACCAACTATTTTAACATGCCTCAAATGGAATACCAGGCCCTGCATGAATTAAATGAAATGTCATGCATATAAATTAGACCTACTGACAAAGGTGGGGGGGTTGTAGTATTAGATATAGATCTATAATTACAACAAATGCGGAGTCTTTTAAATGACGAAAACACATATATTTCTATTTCTAGAAGTGCTGTGAAAGGGATTATTGATAAAATTTAATTTCTGGTGTTTGATTTATTAATTACAGATATGATATCAGAACATTTGTTTAAATATTTTACTGTTGAATATCCATTAGTAGCAAACATGTATCGTCTACCTAAAATACAAACATTCTACCATACCACCAATGTGATCAATAGTTTCTAGTAGAGACTGGGCTATGGAGCCACTCTCTATATTTGTAGAAAAAAAACTGCAGCCTTTTCTTGAAAGTTGTAATACTGTGCTTATTGACACAAAGATGTTCATGCAGAATTTATATTCTAAAATGTCAGATATACAAGGTGAATACATGTCTGTGGCCTTAGACATTGAATCGCTCTTTACAGTGATACCTAATACTTGGGGCATAGATAATATAAGAACATTTCTGACCCAAAAAGGTATGTTCTCTAATAAAGTTAGGCTATTATGTGCATTAGAAATTATTTTGGAGAATAATGTGTTTATCTTTGATAATGAATTCTTTCAACGTAAGGCTGGCGTAGCTATGGGCACACCTTGTGCCAACAGCTACACCAACCTGATCCTGGCACATTGGGAAACTAATGAAATTCTCAGAAACGACAACTATAAAGATTCCATAAAATGGTATGTTCATTTTGTGGATATTTTTATGCTATGGAATAATACAGAAGAGAAATTAAAGGAATTTATTATATATTTAGATCAAACCACCAATTTTCTGAAATTCACTTACAAATATTCAAATCAAGAGATACATTTCTTAGATGTTAAGGTGAATAAAGATGCACTACAAGGAATCAGAACTAGCCTACACAGAAAACCCATGAGAAAGAACAACTTGTTACATAATAAGAGCATGCATCCTAACCACATAAAGCGCAATGTACTTAAGGGACAAGCATATAGAGTCATGCGATTGTACAATGATGATTCACAACTTAAACTAGCTCTGTTTGACCTGAAACAGGAATTCCTCGATAGAGGTTATAAAGAAATAGACAGATAATTGCGTAAGTAATGTATGGGATCATAGGACTACTAGATGTAAATCATATTATGGTGAGCATGAAGAAACACAAGAAAATAATAAGAGGTTAGAAACGGATAATTGTACTATTAACAACTCTCTCAGTGTAACATTACCATATTCCAATGACATAGGCACTTTCTGCACTATAATAAAAAGAAATTGGAATAGTTTGAGTACTATAGCATAAAAATATCCACAAAATGAATGTGCCATTTTATGGAATCTTTACAGTTGTCATTTCTGAGAATTGAAGGATGAATTACCAACCCAACCAAGTTTTTCTTTTATTAATAACAAGTCAATGAAGAGACATTTGTGTTATAAGGCCAACAGTGATAAGAGATTTATATATTTTGACAGGGTAGGCACATACTCCTGTAGAAATTGCCTAGCATGTAAACACATTTTTAGTGGCAGTCATTTTACACACCACCAACTAGATGTACGGACAGAATTTAATTTTTATGCAGACTGCACACGAGAAACAGCATTTATTTTAGTTTCTGTATTGTATGCTATATGTTTTTATAGGTAAGACGAATCGTAGCTTTAAATAAAGAACATTGGAACACTTAAGGGATATTAAAAACAAGAAGTCAGAAAGTGCATTAGCACAACATGTCATGGAAAAGGGTAATGAGCATGTCTTTAAATTATTTGTTCTGGAAGTTATACATGAGAACATGAGAGGATGGGACATAAAGCACATTACAGAAGCAAATGAACAAAGATGGATAATGTTCTTTAAAGCAGACAAACTACCTGGTTTAAATAGTAAAGTTTCCCTTAAACCTTTCTTAAAAGCACATGCACTTAAACACTGAAAAGAATTTGAATTTAACCCTGTGTTTTAGAATGTTTATTATTATTGTGTTTTTTGTGTGTGTGTATACACTAACAATTCTTAATGAATATGCTGCTTAAAGTTGTGATTGGTTAACCATAGTATTTAAACAGCTTGCTGTATTGTATGCACTTTTAAAGTCTGATGAAGCGGTCAGGTGTACCGCGAAAGCGCTCACTTTTTATTAAATCTTTGATATTACTTCATCTTTGGATCATTATTTTCTACTGGATTTGACTCTACACTGGATTTGTGTTTAAAATCAGGAGACTTTTATTGCCTGCAACTGTGAGTGACTGGGGTTTTTGTTTGCAACTTTGACTCAGTGGTTTATATTGCCCTATGCACACAATGTAATGGATACTATGTGGGCAAAACACAACATAAATTGTCACAGAGAATTTATGAGCATTTTTATGAAATAGCACAACATAAGGAAACCAGTGCCTTATATAGACACTTACTTTTAAATTTGAGGTATTACAGCAGATACAAAGTGAAGCTCGTGGTGGACCATGGAAGCTGTATTTAGAAGAGAAAGAAGTATGGTGACAGATTTATTTGAATGCTAGTTGTCCACCGGGATTAAATGGCATGGTGTCTGTTTCTAGTTTGCTTAAATTAAAAGCCTATGATAGATAGAATTACATTATTTATCATTAGAAATGTGGTGTAATATATAAATTCAAATGGTAGATGGATGTAATGCAACAATAGTGCTGTGAATGTCTCTTTAAGGAACATGTATTTTTTTAAACTTGTAGGTTCCTGAATTTTTAAAGAATCATGTGGGGGTGTTTACTTGATGTCACTGGCTGCTGGTAGTTATGACACTGGTATAAATGGCTGGACATGTTTGTAAAATGGTGTCTGAAGAAGTTTGATGATTTTAAACCTGACAAAAGTGCTTACCAATAAACAGGTATTTTACTGGATCTTGCACCTGTGGTTCTCATCCATCCTTTGCTGCTAATTTTTGCTCTTCTGGTTGGTGAAATTTTGCTTTCTTCTGTATGATGAATGAACTGGGCTATAAAAAAGGAGGAAACAGGAAGGGTTTTGATCTTTTAGCAGTGAGAACAATGACATGGTGCAAGGCTAAGATTTTGTTGGAGGGCCCCATTTGGAATTTCAAGAAGAGTGTTCATAAAGGAAGTGATTTGAGAGGCTGAGAATGGATGACTTGACCCATAAACTGTTAGTGAACTGGAAAGAAATTTGAGCAGTGAGAACAGGGAACTTAATGGAACTGGATGAGAAGGGACAATTTAAGAGTTTTAAGACAATACTAGAGGAGTTCAGGTTCCAGATAGGTTCTGGCTAGAGTGCAAAAAGTTGAAGGCTCTAGTAAAGCAGTATTGTATTGGTGGTAAATGGAGGACGAGGGAGTAGAGAGAAAGTCAAAGAGTAGCAGTGGCTTACTGGTTGGTGGGGAGGAGGTACATGGAAGGTTTATTACTTGCTGGGGGAGAAGAGGGCAAAGAGGAAATACTGTAAGCTTTAGAAGGCATGGGGATAAGGGAGAATGAGAAGTTAGGGGTGGAAATGTAAGAGGCTTGCAAATGATTGAAGGGGTTTAGGACCATGTTTTAATCTAAGCCCATTTTTTTTGATAAACAAATGAGACTCCTACATCAGAAGTACATGAAGTTGACCAGGTTGAACAAGCTAGGGTGCTAAACAAATAAATTATACCGATGGTGTGTGGGGGGAATATATGGGCCAGCATATTCAGTGGGAATGTCAGAAGGTAAAAGCTGTATGGCAAGTGGCATATGGGTAACTTAGTTGTAGACTCCGGATTTATTTTTGTTTGTTTTGGGGTAAGAAGGTGGCATAATAATTTAGAGAGGAGGCAGAGAACTTGATGATAATGATGGGAAGGAAAGATCCACTTGGTCAGAAGTAAGTGCTTGCAGCATCAGATTAGGGAAGGAGGTGAGTATTTTGGTCAGCAAAGATAGACAGGTTTTGAAAAGTAAAGAAAGTAGGGGGGTAGCCAGCTGGAAGTGTAAGTAGCTGAGTTGGTATGTAACGCTGGTGTGTAGGTGTGCAAAAGTGGAGTTGAGATGAATGGGGTGTAAGGCAGTTTAGAGACAGGGCAGAAGCTTTGGTTTGTACTAAATAGAATGGAAAGGAGTGCTAAGCATTCCAACAAAAGGTTACCAAAGCGATGGTACCTTATTGTTGGGCTTGCCATTTTTTTGTCTTACCAGTAACAGTCCAGACCTAAGAAGTGGTGGTGTTGAGCACTGCAATCTGCACACAGCAGTTGCTCTCCTGCTATTAGGTTATTTATAATTTATGTAATGGTCTTTCTTGGTATATGGTTCTTTAAATGTTAAAAAAGACAGCTAAGATTAAGTAACAGTCACCTTAAGAAAACAGTTTTCTCAAAGTTAGACCTTTGCACTAACTGCCTTTGTAGCTTTCATTATTTTTTCTTTTATTATTTTTATCTCCTTTATAGTTTAAACTATGTATATTATACACATTTCTAAATGTACAGTTCTTACAATGTCCTGATGCTGAATGCCTAGCTGCATGCAGTTAACACATTGTTTTCTTTCTTTTCTTGTTTGTTTGTTTTGTGGTTTTCCATGCATAATTGTTCTTTTTGTTGTTTTTAAAACTATGCTTTTGACTGGTGTTCTTGAGTCCATATGACTTATTTTAACTGATTTAACATATGTTGTACTGAAGTATTATGCTCTTTGGAAGTATTTTAAATGTTAATTGGAAACTACTAAATGTTTCTATTAAGTTGTTTGACATTTTTGGCCCTTTTTATTTAGTATGGTTCTTTATATAGTTTGAGTCAGTGAGAGGTTAATTTGCTTATTCAGCTGTGATTTTCAACTGATTAATAAAAACGACTGAGGAGAAAAGAAGCTGTTTCACTGTATGGAAAATGGTGTGTAGAGAGCTGTATTCAGAGGAAAATTATCAGAAAAATTGGTGGATCACTTCAGAGAAAATGATCAAAGCAAAAGTAGGTCAAACTGAAGGGCAGGGGGTGTTAGTATCATATTTATCAGTTTCATGACTGATAAGGTATGCAGAAGAATACCTCACGCCTTCCTTTATTTTTGGGGGGAGTGCAGCTTTCCCTTTTAGCATATCTTGGTATACTGGATTGAAATATATCAGAACTCCTCCTTTTTATGGAAGTTGCTTTTCTCTGTCTGAATATATCTTATTAGACAGAATGCCATCAGCATCCTGTGTAAATGCACTAAAGGCAAATTAGCTGCCACCATGAGGATTGCTGCACGTGTCCTATAAAATAGTTCAAAACCTGTGGACAACATCCAGTCTTTACAGATTTCTCACACACACATTTTCTTGAAACTTACTATGTTTGTGGATTGTTTTTTTTTCCCTTGCAGAGCTTAAGTTTGAGTCTGCCATCTACAGATGAAAGTAGACGATGTTTATCAGTATGTACTTTCTTTCCTTAACCATTTTATTAAGACACTCTATAAATTTATTTTGTTTTTGGTATGTTTCTGATTTAAATGAAATTGATACATTTTTGTTATAGATGCTGTTCTAACATATAGTGTTTTTGACCCTGGATGGTGCATTTTGTCTTGATTTAAGTAGTATTTAGATAACTAAATATTGTTTTGCATTTTAGTACTATGGTAAAGGTATAATCTCATAGAACAATTACCATAATCATCAGAATTATATAATTATTTTACTGAAAAACAGAATGCCTTCATTTCAGGTTAAGAATTGGAATGGAGAAAATAAGGGGGTGGCTGCATCTTCGGGGGTCAAAGGCAGGGAAATGGGCACCCATAGCTAAATAGGGAATCAGTCAGTTGGGCCAACAGCATGGTTTGAGTTTAGTAAAGGGAAAATACACAAGACAGTTCAAATCCTTTAAAACAGATTAAGCTTAAGTTAGGCAAGTGAAGAGAGTCAAGTAAAATGTGGCACTTGGATTGAATTTGCTGTATAGTACCTTGTGTGCTCAATATATGTTTCAAGAATGCATGAAGTGTGATGCACAGATTATGGAAAAATAATGTAACATTTAGAAAAGCAGAGTTCGTGCCTAGACAAAGAAGAAGATATCGCACTGGAGAAAAATAATAAATGGAAAAATGAATGTGCATTTTTGCTGTAAAAGTTGCAGCTGTGGGGGGAAAAATAACAGTGGAATTTATTACTACATTGTATTAGGAAGACTGATACTTTAACTTACTAATTTGGGAATAATACCGACCATAATGTATCTGGTTTCAAACTTCTAGAAGGCCTCACCTGAGGCTTTGAGTTTGATTATTCCAATACATTGAATATGGATCTAAAATATGTCAAACCTGAATCACATATAAGAGTAAGGACAATCGTCTGTATGGTAGATTGTGGAAACCAAGAGAGAGAAACATCAAGTTACGATACATATACACTTTGCAAAAATGTGTGAAAATGGAATAAAAATGCTATAATTACCAAACAGACAGACTTTTAATTTAACTTCATTATATATTTATGCATTTTCATTTTTTAATTGGAAGAGATTTACTGAGCTATAATAGCTCTTTAAAGTAGAATCCCAAGGAGAAAAACTCCAGAAATGAATGCTTTGCAAAGACAGACTACAGCTCTGTAAATTAGAGGGTAGCAAATGTTTACAATATAAACAGCAGCAGTGACAGTAGTACCAGTGGTGGTGGTAGTAGTAGTAGTGGTAGTAGATATAATTTAAACAATATTACTATTTGACAACAATGTAGTGAGCAGCAAATATGTACAATTATACATTTTGTCGCACAATTTCACTCCATTTGAAAGAAATATTTTACATGATAAAAAAAGTTTAGAAACATTAGACTGTGTTAAGAAGTACTAGGAGTATAAACAAGAAGATAATGAAAGAGGAGACGTAGGGCGAAAAGAGCCCAAGGAAAATACATAATGATTAATGTATTGGAAATGTATTTTATGTTTGATTAGACTTACATCTTTATGCAAGAACTCCGATTGGTGACATTGACATGTTACTATTTTATACATGAATATTACAGTCACTACCTAGATGTTTTATATTGGTTGTATGTGCACTAGAGTCTGACTCTGATCATTTTTTTCTGTTGGGACTTAATTCCAAACCTTTGCTACAAACATAGACTACAAAGAATCTTAATAATTGTTTGTTTTTATAGTATGTATTTGGTTTGTATTTAGAGATCACTACTGTATTGAAAGATGGTACTTTTTTACTAGGTTGGTCAATACAGGATGCTTGTTAAATTTATAGACAATGTTATGTTTTCAGTTTATTGGAGAGAGTATTACATAGGTTCATAGGTTGGTACTAGGCTATCGGCCCTAGGGCCTATACAAGCCTAGCCATAACAATTCCCTGGCTATTTCTTCCCACACTATTTACTTCCCTGGACCCCTGTCTAGCAGGGTGACTGACGTGATCCCTGGGGTGAATTTCCTTTCTCCCATCCAATCATCAAGGTTCCTTTTGAAGAGGGCCAAAGAAGTGATCTGCTTAACATGTATGGGCAGTCTATTCCAGAGTCTGGGGAGTCTCTGGGTCAGGAACCTATCCCTCCAGCATGTTTTGTTTATTGTGATGACAAGGTTTAGATCCCTGGAGCGTGTGGCTCTGAGGGATTGGGATTTCTTTAAGTGTGGCATGTCCAACAGCTCTGGGTTTAACATGGCCTTGTATGTTAAGCAGAGATTGCCTCGAAGTAGACGATATGCGACAGAGTACAGCTGGAGTTTTTTAAGGCAGTCAGCATAGGGCATTTACTTTAGGCCTGTGATTCTTTTAGTGAGGTATTTCTGTGGCCTTTCCAGTTGTTGCAGATGTCTTGAGAGGTACATACCAAATGGGGTGTTGTATTCTATAATGGGTCTAATAAGGGATGAGTACAGTGGGACAATGACCTCCTTTTTTCTGGATGAAAAGCCCTTAGTGATGAGGTGCGACACATAGAAGGATTTCCTGACTGTTGTGGCGATGTGGTTATTGAAGGTGAGACCACTGTCCACCTGTGTCCCTAAGTCTCTTATCACACTTTCGGGTGTTTAGTGTACTGCCACATATGTGGTAATTCATGGGTACATGTTTTTTCCCAAAGGGGATAACTATACATTTCTTGGCATTGAGCTTGAGCCCTTGGCTCTGGTACCAAGCATCTGTTTCTGTAAGGCCCTTTTGTAGAGTATCGACATAATTTGGTGATTCAATAATGGCTCCCAGTTTGCAGTCATCTGTGAACTTTGTTAGCCAGAGTCCCTTAGTGTTTGCCTGTACTTCAGAGAAGTAGATGCCAAACAAGAGAGGTCACAGGACTGAACTTTGAGGTACTCCACTTGTCACTTGTCTGGAGCTGGATTTGGAGTTAGCTACTTTTACAGTGTGGGTTCTGTCAGTAAGCCAGTTGGCACCCTTCGAGTGACGTAGGGATTAATGCCCAGCTTAGTAAGTTTATCTATGATTCCAGAGTGGGGGATGGTGTCAAAGACCTTGGCGAGGTCCATATAGGCTGTGTGGACTGCCTTACCCTCGTCCACGGCTCTGGAGACTGATTCGAAGAAGTCAATCAGGTTCAGGAGACAAGATCAGCCCTTCACAAACCCAAACTGGGTGGGGTCCAGAGTTTTAAGGTTGCCAATGTCTTTGTTTATAAGTTCCATGATAATACATTCCATGGCCTTGCAGATCAGGCTCATCAAACTGATGGGGGCAGTAGTTCCTGGGATCCAAGGTGGATCCCCCTTGTAGAGTGGGATAACTGTAGCTGTGCGCCACTCAGTGGGCATGAAGCCTGAGGTAAGGGTATGATTAAACATGACACTTAGGTGAGGTGCCAGTTCATTTTGTAGTTCATGTAGTACACAGCCCGGGATGTCATCTGGTCCTATGGATGCTGTATTCTTAGCTTTGGAGAGTGCATTTTTTACCTGTGTGGCCATTATTACATTATTATCTGGCAATCTTTTGGTATTGAGATGGGTCATTTAGGGGGTGAAAACTTAAAAACTGACTACAGCAGGTAGTTTAAAAGGAAAATAAAAAATAAAATAAATAAATAAAGGAATTAAACACTTTAATTTAAGTTTAGTGTATGTCTCTCTTAGATATGAGACTTCTTCAGAATAATAACTCTAGGAAAACAGTTTACTTTTATATATGTTAAAACATACCACATCAATAGCTGCTAATTACATTCTACCTTAATTAAATGTAAATAACTCAAAACAGATGTCAAAGTAAACAAATAAATCTGTTTCAAAATTTAAATTTCATCCAGTAAAACAGTTAATATGCAATGAAGCTGAATATATAAATAAATAATTATAAAAATAACAACTATGCTTGTACAGTACATTTGTTTCATCTTTTGTTCCCATGGCATATCCATTAAAAATATGCCATAGCTATGAAAGACAAAACAAGTGTACCCTACAAGCATAGTTGTACATGTACTGGCTACAACATGTTCATTGTTTGTTTTGATTCAATGCAGATGGATGAGAGAGGTGGTGATTTCAATATTAATTTGGAAGTCATGGAATTATGTTGGCAAATATGCCTTAATGTTGTCTGTCTTCCAGGATAGAATGTGTCTATCAGCATCAACTGTGCTCAACCACTGAGTTCATAAATAACTTCAGGATTATTATTATTATTACCATCTCTTAGTATTATTAGGTTTTGTTTTGGATTAGAAATTATTCAATCTTCTAATATTGCAATATTATTAGTTGTAATATTTTGTGGTAAGTACAGAGTAAAGATGTATAGCATCTTGTATTTCTTTAATTTAAGATCTGCTATAAGCATTTCTGAGTTACCAAAATTTGGTAAGAGTTGATTCAGTTATCTGAAGTTTCTTTAAATACAAAAGTGCAAGTACTCTGGCCATTTTTGATTTTTCTGCCTTTTGAAATAATACTATAGCAAGATTGATAAGACTTATTCATCTTTTAATCTTGCTTTAAACCATGTTTCTGTAATGCTTAGTATATCAGGCTTACAGTTATCTGTCCAGCTGTATGAATTACAAATTTTGTTGCACATACTAATAGTATTACTTGACAATGTTTTAGACTTTGATGGTAGTTAGAAATTTTAAAATCCAGGTGGTAGTGCAGTTGGATACAAAAGATCCCATGGCACTTATCAAAAAGAGTAGGGGTATTTTATTAACATTTACATTCATTTCATACAATAAAACTGTAAACCAATTACTTCACACTCATTTTTTACATTCAACATAAAACAACTTAACTTAAACTTCATTTTATTTTTCTTCTATATTTACCCTCTTATCTCCCACCCTTTCTTCCTCTACCATCTTCTTATTTCAACTAATACATCATCCTTTTCCATTTTCTAGTTATACAACCATTTCTCACATCTTTTTTCCACAACACCCATATTATGAAAACAGTACTTTATCCTATTTATCAGTATCACATTTTGTCATTTTTAATACTTCCCACACAGTAACATATTCGTACATTTAAATCCTTCCCATTGATATTCATTTTTAAATATTTCTACAACCTCTATATTGCTATAGACCAAAAAAAAAGTTTTGTTTTTTCATTATTATCAACATATGTATTTCATATTCCCTTTCACTGTAACTTGTCTAATAAAATTCTCCACAATAAAACATCTGCTTCATAAAAAAATTTCAAACCATTTTCATCTCCTATTAATTTCTCCCATGGTTACACCAAAAAAAAAAAAAAAAAAAAAACTAAAAATCTGAAATAATATTATACCAATTTTTTTCTTTTCCCATCAACTTCACCTGCTTTTAACTTCCAGAATTTAATGTATTCTCACATTATTTTTCTTCCAACATATAATTTTTCTTTTACCCAGTTTCCCCATACAATTTTTATATTTTTCATATAACATCCTACCTGTCATTTGTTTTTGTCTATATTTTGCTTTTCTCATAACCTAAAATAAATGCATAGAAGCACTTTTTAAATTCAAACCACCTTCTTTTTTATTATAAATTACACTTCTTACCAGATTCAGACTTGAGACCCAAATGAATTTAAATAAAATTTCTAATAACTCCTTTTCCATTTGAGTGGGAAACATATATATTCCCCCAAGTATGTTATTTTTCCTAATATGTATGCAAGTATTCAACATATACATCAAGCTAATAACTGTTTTTATTTGTTCCAGTATGTTTCTCCATCAACTTATTGCACTTTCATATTCACCAACTGACACTCCCTAAATCTTCATTTCCTTTGTTGTGAAATATATTCTATTTATTTTTTTATCTCATCAAATCCCTTACACTTAATTTTGTTTAACTGCATACTAGCTTTTTAACAAATTTTAGATCATTACTATGACCTTACTTACCTATCCTTTGTTTTTATTAGAACTAAATCATTTTCATATGTTGGTAATATAACATTCATAGGAGGTTACTAGGCTATTGGCCCTGAGGCCCTTATAAGCCTAGCCAAGAATTTAGCCCATGTTTAGACAAGTCAACACCCAGAGCCCCTGTCCAGCAGGGACACGGGTGGAATCCCAGAAATGTATTTTCTATTTCCCATCCAGGTTGTGCTTAAAAATGGATAATGAGATACTCTGCCTGACATAGAGAGGGAGCCTATTCCACAGATGGGGGAGTCTCTTGGACACAAATCTGTCCCAAGTCCTATTGATAGGACCCTCCCATTTCCCATCTTGCCTTCTTCATTTCATACATTCAGCTTTACTATTGCATTTATTACTAATATACATTGGGCTTCTCTGTTTTACTCCTTGTGATGATAGGAGGTACTGCCAGCCATGACAAAAGTAGAGCACTGGATGTATGACTTGTGCCAGCACAGCTAGCTGGAATTTTGTAAATAACTATATGTCATTTGTATATCAAACTGATTTGTACAGAAGCGTGTGCTGAAAATGTATTTGTGAGGTTTGCGTGTGTTAAAATGTATCAACAGTGCACCCTGCTGGAATGAAAAGACATGTATTACTGTAACTGAATTAAATGTATGTGTGTTACTAGAGGATACTTGGACAACAGAGGTTAACCAGCCAGCTTACTTTAAGAAAAATAAAGGAAATGTAAATGAGCTGTTAAACCATTAAAACATCACCCCACCGTGCTGAACAGGACCAGAGATGGTGAGTCTGGAAGAAGCCTTTGTTCATTACCTCAGTAAATGGAGGGGAAGCCGCAGGCACTGCTATAAACATGTAGATGTGTGTTGTAGCCATCTATGCTAAATTCCTGTCTCAGCTTCAAAGGGGGATACTGTGAGAAGCTAGAGTCAGATGACCAGATGAGGTAATTCTGCACACCATCTTGGATATTATATTTTATAGGGAGTAATCTCTGGATATTGAGTATTCTATTTTGGAGAACCTGACTAGAAAGACTGCTCACATATTTCATTGGGCATTGCTCTACCAAGTTAGTTATTTTGGAAATAGTAATTCTCCTAGATTCAGGCAGAACTATAGTGAAGCTTAGTTTAGAGATTGTTTTTCTTTATTTGTATGAGTCTGTCCATCAATGTTATTTTTAATATTTTCTGTGAACTCTGTGGTTTACTGTAAATATGTATTTAGTATTTTCTTGTTCTTTTCTCATTTACTATTAAATATATTTAAAACATTTATTGTGACAGGTCCTTGTAGAAAGTATTTAACCTTTGATAGTGCTTATATTTATTTGGTGACACTGTGTGGGCCACTGTAGATGGCCTATCTGTCTTAGTCAACTACTACCATTTGTATTAGTATAAATATTACACAGTATAATTGGACACCCCATTGTTAAGAGTCTTAGAGTAGCTCATTGTGGAGTGTCTGACGACTGTGATAAATACCTTATACTCTAGGCAGAAGGGGACAAAGCAGGTAAATCTGTGCCAGTATTTCCCGTGTGTGTGTGTGTGTGTGTGTGTGTGTGTGTGTGTATGCAAAATCAAATCTCACAGTGTATGTGTGTGTCAGTTACTTGGGGCAGGAATACTAAGCACTGGGCTTACAGAGAGGGTGCTGGAGGTCTTGGCCTGGACACACTGTTGAGGAACTAACCCTACAGCTGTACCAGTGGAGAGTCTTATTGGGGACATGGAGTGAGGCAGATAGAGAGGTCCAGATGCCATACTGAGTGTGTTTTCCCTGTGTGTTCTTAAGGGAAATTGTGCTAGATACAGAGAGGTCTGCATCAGGAAATACTGAGTGTATCCATTTGTATTCCAAGTGCACATCCATCTCCAATGTCAGTGGTGAGGTTCAGTCTCCTTAATTACTGGACCAGAGAAGGGGTCATCACACTCCTCTCATAAGAATTATTTTTCAATCCATTAATCATAATTATACTTGTGAATTTTTGTGATATTTCTTTATTACATTAGTTTCTCCTATACTGTATGCCTCTAAAATCTGCCGCATTGCTTCATGGATCACTTTATCAAAGGCTATAGTTAAGTCACATACTAACATTCTTCTGTATTTTCTTTCAGTATCATCTCTATTACTTTTTTCACTATAATTAATATTTCTTATACCATTCTTTTTATAGCAGAGATCCCTTCTGCTATTACTTCATCTAATACTTTCTCCACCATTATTATACTATGTTCATAAATATTTTAGAGTCAATATTCCCAAGGGTTATAGACCTCCATTTTTTTATTTTTTTTCTTTCATCCTTTTTCTATATACATTTTATCATTCCACATACATCATCTTCCATTGTACCTTCCGTCATACATTCATTTAATATATTTTTTTAAAAAGCTTCTCTTTCATCTTTATTCATGTCCTTATAACACTCATATTTTATACCATCCAATCCTGGAACCAATTCATTCTTACCTACAATTAAAACCTCTTCTATTTTCTTCTACTGTTACATCACTTTCTAAAAATCTTTACTTTTTCACCTTCCATTTTTCTTGCCTATCCATTTCACCCTTTTCATATAATTTCTCTATACAATTCTCTACCACCTTCATAATATCCTGTTGCTTGTATTTTATGTCTCCAATGCCATCTAAGATAGCATGCATCCATCCATCCTTCTCTTATTTTACTTCTTTTCCTAAATGAGGGAAACCTCTTCTTTCTTTTATTCCTTTTGTAGGAAAATGCCTATATAACAGTTTGTACTTTTTCCTCTATTATTTTATGCATCTGTTTTTATTTCCCTTATTTTGTCACTTCCTTGTTCTACCTCTTTCTCATAATTCAGTAAAGGTTCTTTATATTTTATATATTTTTGTATCATTCTTTCCACATCTAAATAGATCTTTTATACTTCTGCTTATACACTTCCCACCACTGTGTCCAATTTTTATAAAATGGTTTTATTGACGTGATCTTTCTATAATTTTTCTTTTTCTGTTATCATGTCTTCCTCCTCTTTAAATTCTGCAGTTAATCTATTTTCCCTCCTTTTTATTTTATTGTCTTCCCTTAGTTTAGCCCATACTTCTTTATGATGTAAAAACTCTGCCATCCATACCCCCCTTCTTATTTCTTTCATGTCTTAGTGTAAACCATATAATCAGTTTCAGCCTTAAAAATTCCCCCTTAATGTGTCCATCCTGTATTCTTTCCTACTTTTAAATCTCCACATTTTATTAATTCCATTAACATCCTGTATTAATTTCACTTTTCTTTCCTCGGGTTGAAAATCTCCTAACATCACTATTGACATATTTGCTAATGCACTTTTTTTTTAATTTCTTCAAACAACTGTGTTCTCTTCATAATATTGGCATATACACTTTTATTAAAATATGACTTAAGACAGGCACACATACATGAATAGAAAATAAAACAAACCATATTACCTTTATTTTTGCTTTTACACACATCATACATTACACATTCTCTTTCTTTATAACAACTGTATTTCAGTCCATTACATAAATCATTCAATTCCTGCCTTCCCTAAAACCACACTCCTCCTCCTCCTGAACATTATCCTGCAAGTATTGTTCCCACAAATTCCATTTATTTCTATGCAATTCACTATCTCCCATTTCTAAATAACCATCTTCCAGTTTTTTATCTCTTTTACAATATTCAGTATTTTAGATACAGTTGGTTTAGATGTTCATTTCCATTTTCTAGTCATTGATTTTTTGACAGCCAACAAAATTAAACTTAATAAGGCCTTACTATGTCTCTACACAATTCAAATCTTGTGTCTCAGCTCAAAAGAATCATTTAATTAGTTACATATATTTGCTCATTAGTCATTACACTCCCAAGAAATGTGTTCCAGATACCTCTTTCTTCCGAATTTCACCTGCAATGTCGTGTCTACCACAGGAGAATTTTTATAAAGTCAGCTGGGGGTATAAAATACCAATCAAATACTTCCAAGCAAAAACCCTAAACCTTCCAAATGTTGTTGTATGCTTGGGAGCCCTACATATGACTTCCCATTGTTTCCTTGCAAACTGCTTTAAGCCTTTCTTTCCTAACCTCCTCTGATTGATTCTTATAGTAATCATGCAATATTTTATATGCCCTAAGTATGCCCTTTTTAACAGCAGCTTTTGTTCTGAATTTGACTAAAAACTTTACCACAGCATTTTTTTACTTAGGGCTCCCCATTCCTTTCTCTTTGTCTATACTCAGATATCCAATTCATGATAGGTAAGACAGTCTCTAAGCTGCAGTCCAAGCTTCTTATTGGCCACATTTCACACATTTACCTTTCCTTCTCTAGATATTTGCTCCCAATACTAAGTTATTTTGGCAGTTTTCTCCAGTTAATTCCAGACCCCTCTTGCCTATTTTCTGTACCCCTACTTGCAGTCATCCCTTTTGACAGAATCTTCTGTATCAGTTCCTGTGTTGACTTAGTTCATAGAATGCTTTCTGCAATTTTATGAATATAATATTCTGTATGGTGGTTATTATTCTACATATTTCTTAAACACTCCCCAACTTCATCATTCCTTTCCACTTTGAATTATAACTTTCTGTTTGTGTTACGTATATGAGCCTTAAATCTGTAACTCTAAAATATCCCTTCAAATCAGATAATCCTAACCCCCTTTGTTTTATTAGTAAAATCAACGTATCCCGTTTAACTTTTGCCTCCCAGATAAATTCCTTCAACTCTTTATTAATTATTGTCCAAAACTCTTCCTCTGTTTGATAAAAATATGTCTAACCTGTACATAAAACTAAGGGGATTAAAACCATTTTCACTTCTTGTACATCACCATCCATATTCATAAAAAGAGCTTCCAGTTTCTCAATTTAGTACTATCTTTGTTTAATCTTTTCCTGAATATCCTTAGCTACCATAACAGAAACATTTTTAATCCATACTCCTAAATACTTCTGTGAAGAAATTAAACATGGTCATCTCTGCTACCATGCCTGGCGGAATATTTGCACCTAATTTCAGATTAACCTGTGTGTTATATGCCAGCATGACTAGCTAAGACATTATAAATCAACATGTAAGAACTTATTTACAATCTGTTTGTACAGAATGTTTTAAAGACTTGAACAGTGTTCCTTTTCATTTCTAACTGTGCATACTTGTGAAGAAGATTCTAACTGCAGACTGTCTTAGAATCAGCTGACATTGGAATGTTGACAGTTGCTATGCGTTACTGTCAAAGACTGAAAGATAGGGAGGAACTTTGGTAAACAGTTGGTTGATTTTCAAAATATGATATGAAAATTAGAAGTGGAACAGTTATGACAGGCTATAAAGACCCTGCTGAAGACAGTTAACAGCCAGCTGCAGTTGTCAGTTGTTCATAGTTGCACTTTGCAGTGGATACCCAAAAGGACTCACCATGAACTGTAAGCCTACCTTTGCTCTGTTATAATAATTTAGTTTAAATCAGGGACAGTGTTCTTTAGTCAGGAAAATTGTAACTAATCAGTTAAGAGTTTTTCTAAATTATGGATTTCTATCCTACAGTATTGATTTCATTTTCCTGGTGACTGAGTGCTGTTTGTTAATTGGAAATTACTGTTTTATATTTTTAATCATTTTGCTCGTTATTAAATATTTTTATTAACTTACATTGTGGCTGGTCAATCAGTGTTTTCTTTAGTGATTTGAGAGGGCTTATACCTGCTTTGATAACTTCCCAGGCCACTCTGAAAACCTGGCTGCTTTAGGTCATTTGCTATCATTTGTTTTAAGATATAAATTTCATAATTGGACACCCTTTCAAAAGGGCATGAAGGCTCTCTGATTGGTGGCAGTGTGTTACCATATTATTTTGGGGAAGGGGCCCAGCTGGAAATCTGTGTCAGGCTTTCCCAGAAGTGCTTGCGTGTGTGTGAGATCTAATTTAAATGTGAGTATATCAGAGGTCTTAAACTGAGACACATTGCTCTGGAGTGTGTAATAAGGAGTTACATTAGAGGTGGACAGAAGTATACAGTCCAATCCCAGGTTATACAGTGTGTTCCTGTTGTGCTCTAAGGGGAAATTGTGAAATATTACTCCTGTTTAAGTGACAGGCTCACATTGGAGTCAGAAGTGAGGACTGAAGTTCCTTAGTTACTGACCCAGGATAGTAGGGGACATCACATTATTGTTGGCAGTCTGGTAGGATATTGTCCTGACATCACAACTGCAACTTATCATGTCCGCATAAATACAGGCATTCGTGAACCAAGTCATAAACAGGTTCATAATTTATGGCTATAGCCTTTGTTTTATCTTCATTAATTTTATATCCTAAAAAGACATAAAATTGTCTCAACATGTTCTACAACACCGAGATGTCCTTTCCTAGATTTATCAATTACAGAATGATATCACCTGCAAATAAAGCCAACTTTTCTTGATTAGTATGCCAGTTATATCCTTGAATTTCTGGGTCCTTTATTTTCTTTGCCAGCGGTTCTAATTATAAAACAACTAACAAAGGGGAAAGATTAAGTCCCTGCCTGGGTCCTCTGTTCAAACACAACTTAGACACAAACCTTACCACTTTATTTCTTGCCTCCAGTCCTGCATATGTCCTCCTAATTAACCTTATTATTTATCAGGAATTGCAAATGCTTCCATTGCTCTACTCATAAAATCACAGCTTACTCTGTTGAATGCTATCTCTGCATCACGACCCAACAATAACAGTGGTATTTTCTTATACTCTGCTTCCCTCTGGATCATCACTGTTCTATGTCTGCCTCTCTGCCACAAAACCACATTGATCCATATCTATCTATATATTTTGGCAACAAGTGTCATTTGTTTGGCTAGTACAGACATCAACACTTTACCATCATGGTTTAAAATTGAAATGGGTCTATGTGAAGCTGGGTCTGATGGGTATTTAAGCTCCTTGGGTAATACCACCACCACATCTTTTTTTAAAGATGCTGCTGCTTCCCCTCCTTTTAAAATACTATTAAACAAAACCTTCCAGAGCTTCATCATTTTCTTCCCTCCTAACTTCCACAGGCTGACTACATTATAATTTTTATCTCTATTCCTCCTGTCTTAACTATTAGTTGTTGAGCCTAATCCTGCTCTAAACTTGGCATAATTAAGACTTCCATAAATATTTTCATTTATGCGCTTTCTTGGTTTTACATTCGTCTGCTTTGTACAACTTTTCATACAATTTCCAAAATATCTATAATACCTCTATAGGATCTCTAGTTACTTTTTCTTGTCATAGTATCCCTAAGTTTAGCAAAAAACATTCTACTTTCTGTTGCCTAAGTCATTGTGCTTAAAGTGTTTGTTCTCTGGAGCTGGTATCAAAAAGAGTTGCTTAACAGCAACCTTTATAAACCCATGCTTATTATACAATACTCCCTTATTTTCTCATTAGCACCCTGCAGTTGCTCCTTCTCTTACTCTGTGAAATTTCCCTTGCTCTGCAATATTTTAACCTTTCTCAGCCCCTCTAAATAATTTCTATTATTTCCCAACCATCTCTTTCTCTTTTATTTCTACCCTATTTTTAAACTAAATTTTGATTTTATCTCATTTAATAGCTATTTCTAAAGAAAAAAAAAATCCTACTTTCTTAAAAACACTTGACTAATTTCCACTACTTATTCCTTAAAGTTCTCACCTTTTAACATGTATGTGTATCAGCACCCCATTTTTACATCATTACCCTGCATTTTCACCTTGGTTTCTATCGGTGCATGATCTGAAACAGTTATTCAATATCTGTCAAAACTTTAAATATGTATGTTCCTGCAATATATAATTTCTGTCCAGCCTAGCCCAGTGATTGTACCTTGGAGAGTACTATGTAAATTCTGAATTCCTACTACTGAATTCACATTTTCTCGACCAAATATTGTCATCAGTTTCTTCAAATCTCTACCCTGTTTTGTTATATTTTCCCTTCTTTGTCCCCCTGATACACCGTCACTGTTGCAAATCAAGGTCCAGTTTCCAGTCTCAATCTATAAGTAGTAACACTTGCTGAAAGCGGATTCTTTCTCCCAAAATTTTCTTAAGCTCCATAATTTCAGTTTTTGGTAGAATATAAATACATGCTGGCATAATCCTCCTCCCTTGCAAATAACCCCTTACTACCATAAATCTACCAGTATTGTATTTTTTCCTCTGCTATCACTATCAGAGCCCTCTAGCAATCAGTATTACTTCCCTTTCCCTTTGTCACTAATACTTTTCTGAATATCATGAAATCCTTTTGTCAAATTCACATGCTCATTTCTTTCCAAATATTTCTACTGCAGCATTGCTATTCACACTCTGCCTTTCTTAATATAATTCTCTTCTTTCTTCTTTGCCTATAACTTTAAGGCCATTTACATTCCTAGATACTATGAATAGAGTAGCCATTACAATAAAAAAGCTATTGTTCCCACTTATTATACATGGTAGTTTTTTTGAATGTGTATTTCCAACTTTTGTCTTACAAGCACACACTAATGTTTGTCAGGCTAATCTTTCATACAGTTGTTTCTTCTCATCTACACTTGAACCTAGGTCACATTTCTCATGACTATTTCCTTTAATGAAACCCTCAAACAAAAGTTGTAGCACATCCCATCAGCAGTTAACTTAGAACAAACACACACAAAACTATGTATATTTTCAACAAAATGACATGATAGGAACAATTGACCCAAATTGACAGCTACACCCACAGGAGTAACCTAATCTAAAGTTAAAGTTACCCATTATAAAGCACACATTATAGCCAGTGTTCCCATTTACATCATTTTCTGTTTGTTCTTTTCTTATCTCCTTTCCCCTCACAGATGTGAAAAACAGCTTGCAAGCTTTCAGAAAACATTAACTTTTAGCCTTAATAAAAAGTGCTCTGGCTAGCTTTAAATAAAGCTAAAGTATGCATTGTTTTATTAAATACATTGAACTATTAAGTGTGCTGGGGAGGCTACTATCCCTTATTCACTTCCACAATTTCAAACTTTATTTTTCACTGAAGTTGGTAATTGTACCTACTCAGAACTCTCAAGATTACTTGCTTGCACAAGCATGCAGCTTGTCTCCATGTAAAAGTAGTCAGCAATGAGCAAAACAGATAACTTGCAGATGCATAACAGAATCTTTATAAATTTCACTCAGAAGAGAAGAGTGTGCAAAAAATTCCTGTAATGAACTTCCTTCATCTGCAGACTTCTTGTCTGAGAACATTTCCAAGTGGGAAAAATAAGTGAATAACGAGATGGGTTGCCAACTGGCTCACGGACAGAACCCACATGGTAAGAGTTGCAGGAGCTAGGTCTAACTCTAAACCAGTTACAAGTGGCATTCCCCAGGGCTCAGTCCTAGGACCCCTCCTGTTCAGCATATACTTCTCAGAGGTACACACAAGCACAGGAGGACTATGGCTGACCAAGTTTGCAGATGACTGCAAACTAGGGACTATAATTGACTCTCCGGCTGACACAGACATCCTCCAAAATGGTCTCACTGAGACACATACCTGGTGTCAAAACCATGGCATCAAGCTAAATGCCAAAAAGTGCATAGTCATCCCCCTTGGAAAAAAACATAGTACCCACAAACTACCACATAGGTGGTAGCCCCCAAAATACGGAAGACGTAATAAGGGATCTGGGGACCCAAGTAGATAGTAACCCCTCCTTTGACAATCACATTGCCAAAGTGGTTAGAAAATCTGTCTATGTGGCCCACCTAATCACAAAAGGGTTGCATCCTGATCAAAGGAGGTCATTGTGCCCCTCTATGCATCACTCATCAGACCCATCATAGAGTACAATGCCCCATTTGGGATGTACCTTATAAGACACCTGCAACAGCTGGAAAGACCACAGAAGTACCTCACCAAGAGGATCACTGGCCTTAAACAAATGCCCTATGCAGCTCGGCTGAAGAAACTCCAGCTGTACTTGGTTGCATACCGCCAACCCAGAATTGATGGACATGCTCCACCTAAAGAAAACCATATCCCCCTTGAGCCACACGCTCTAGGGATCTAAACCCCACCACAACAATAAATAGGACGTGCTGGAGGGATAGATTCCTGTCCCAGATACTTCCCGTGCTCTGGAACAGGATTCCAATCTACATTAGGCAGAGCTCCTCACTAACCCTCTTCAAGAGAAACCTTGACGAGTGGATGGGAAACGAAGTATACCCAGGGGAGAACATCAATGGCTATGTTGGACAGAGGCACAGGGAACTAATCTAAGGGGGTGGCAAAAGCCAACACTTTCTGGCTAGGGTTATAAATGCCTTCGGGCAGATAGCCTAGTACCTATCTATGAACTATGAACATGTTTCCAGATGCAAGAAGCTTAGCATGTTCACAGCTTTCACTATTTTGTCTTATTTTTCAAGCCTACTTGCTTTTAAAAAATGTTTATACCTTAATCTAAGGATATTAATGTGGACATCCACCCTTATTAAAACAAGGTAAATGATCATCTTAGTTTTACATATAATATAGTCAGTACACTTTTACACCCCAGTCCAGCAGCTGCATTATATTAACCTAAGCTTGCTTCTGTTCAGCCTTTCTTCTCTTATATTTTAAAACCCATATTTCTTGCAACTAAAAAGGCACTTGTTTAGTTTAATATCTTTAAAGCATACAACAGCCACTGAAGACTTGCCAGCCCTACACACACATATTTAAAATACCACTGACTTCACACTATACAAAACTGCTTTGCCATACAAAAAGAAGTTATGTACTCACCATAACGTTCCGTCTGAGTAGTTCTACTGCACTGGTCTTCAACCTGTGGGTACTGAATCTGTATCGGATCCAAGCCAGCAATTTCACTAGCATCTGCTCCAAGCTCTTCCCCTTACCCATAATACACCTCTACCACCTTCCAACCCCCAGATCAAGTTTGCTGCCGCTTATACTGAGAATTCAACCTGAAAAAACACCTTACACACCTAAAAACTTCAGCCAAACAGGCTGTCCATATGGTAAGGTCAGGGAGAAGAAGGGAGGGACGGTCGAAGACAAATTAAGTAGAACTACTCAGATGGAACATTATGGCGAGTACATAACTTCTTTATCTGAAGTAGTTTACTTCATTTGATCTTCAACCTGTGGGACAGAGTTCCCAGCTACTAAACACCTGGGTGGCCCTCATGGAAGGATATTCCAGAGCACCGCAGAACCAAAGGATGCTCTCCTTATAGAAATAAAATCCAATTTACAGTGAGAAATAAAGGTATGAGATGAGGACCAAGTAGCTGTAGAACAAATATCATCCAATGAGACTCTCGACCAAAAGGCCGCAGAAGTAGTCATTGACCTAGTCAAATGAGCTTTCACCTGACCCGGAGACAAACCTTTCTCCTTATAGACCTTAAGGATGCACAAGGACCTCCACCTAGCGATAGTGACCTTAGAGATAGGTTTACGCAAAAACAGTTTAGAGAAGGACACAAACAATTGATCAGATTTACAAAAGGTTTTAGTCCTGTGTAAATAGAATCGTAACTGACTGTGAACATCCAACAAGTGGAGTCGGTATTCTATTTTGTTAGCAAAATTTGGAAAGAAAACAGGTAAATTAATGGTCTGATTGATGTTAACTTGTGATGCTACCTTGTGAAGAAAGGCCGGATTGGTACAAAGGGAAGCCATGCCCTTATGGAAACTCATGTATGGAACTTTAGTAGACAACACTTGCAGTTCTGAAACCCTCATAGCAGAGGTGATAGCCACTAGAAATGCTGTTTTCCAAGGCAAAAACTTAAGATCTGTGGTTGCAGGTTCAAATGGCGGAGCGACCAAGGCTTGAAGAACCATCGTAATGTCCCATGTGGGAACAGAATCTTTGACCAGAGGGCGTAATAGGAAAGTAACTTTAATGAAAGCTTTAAACAGTCTGGAAGAGGCTAGAGAAGCAAAATTCTAGCCCATATAAAAATGAGAGATGGCAGCTAGTTGAACTTTGACAGCAGAAGAGCTTGCTCCTTGTTGAAAAATATTTGCTAAAAAATCGAGAATAGCTGAAACAGGAGCTGTGAAAGGGGCTAAACTCCTTTGAGAAGCCCAAAAGGAAAATGTTTCCATTTGCTACAGTAAACCTTCCTGGTGGAAGATTTATGAGCTGCCACCAGAACAGACCTGACTGAAGAGGATAATCCAGGAGTCCTAGCAATTAGGGGAACAGGAGCAGCCAAGCTGTGAGCTTCAAACTGTCTCGGCTCAGATGAGGAGCCCCCGAGGGGTGTGAAATAAGATCCTGAATGGGATCCAAGGTGGAGTCAGAAGATGAGACCACAGGAAGAGAAACCATACCTGGCGAGGTCAAAAAGGGGAAATGAGGATCACTGGAGGGTAAGCGTACAGAAGACCGGGAGGCCATGCATGGACTAGAGCATCTCTGGGGGACTCCACCAGCTGGGGTTTCAGAGCAAAGAACTTGCTGCACTTCCTGTTGGAAGGAGATGCGAAGAGATCACAGCAAGGTTGACCCCACTCCAAAAAGATCTGCTCCGCTACTGAAGGATTCAGAGACCACTTGTAAGTCATCAGTATAGTCCGACTTAACCTGTCCGCTGGGATGTTGGAACATCCTGGAATGTGCATTGCTATCAGAAAGCGACAAGTGGAGCTTTCCCATTCCCAAAATCTCATACCTCATGACAAAGGGGATAAGATCTGGTCCCTCCCTCTTTGTTGACATACCAGACCACTGACATGTTGTCTGATTGAATTGCAATGGAACTCAGTGGAAGAAAGGCATGAAGGACCTGCAACACCAAAAGGACCACCCTCATCTTCAGAACATTTATATGTAAGCTGGTCTTGATAGGGGACCACAGGCCTTGGACTGTCCTGCCCGAACAATGCCCCCCCACCCAAGTTGGGTGGCATCTGTGGTCATTGTGGCTTGGACAGGGGGTAGAATAAAAGGTTGTCCCTCCAGAATTTCCAGAGAATACATTCAGCAAAGAAGGGACGACCTGCAGACTCGACTTGAGGTGTACTGGATGTGATAACAGAAGATCCAACAGGGACAATTGCACCGCTAGAGTCCACTGTAGTACTCACATGTGTAACCGGGTGCATGGAAGAAGCGTTATGGTCGCTACAATAGAACCTAGGGCCCTCAAAACCGATTCTGCCAAGGGAAGGTGAGAGCGGTAGATGAGGGAAATATGCATCCTTAGGTTTCAAACTCTCTCCGTGTTCAGGAAGATTTTGCAATGTAGTGTATCTATCCATGCCCCTATGTAGACTATCATCTGGACAGGATTCAGAAGAGATTTGGATGCACTGATTGTAATCCCTAAGTGGAGTGCAAGCTTTAGGAAATAATCCCTGGTTTGGCAAAGTAGACACTTAGTGGGAGCGGTGAGGAGCCAATCATCCATGTACGGGTAGATCTGAATCCCCTAAAGCCTCAGGTGAGCCTCTTCTACCGCAATCACTTTGGTGAATACTCTGGGGGCTGAGGTGAGACCAAAGGGTAGGGCTTGAAATTTGTAATGGTTTACTCCTAGCAGGAAGCGGAGGAACCTCCTGGAACTTCTGTGCATCTTTATGTGATAGTAGGCATCCTGGAGGTTTAACGAGCACATCCAGTCACTCACTTTCAGGTACGGCATGATGGACTATAAGGTGACCATCCAGAAATTTTCTTTGGCAACTGACAGGTTCAGGGTAGATAGGTCCAGACATGGGCCTTAAGTCCCTCGTTTTCTTTGGCACCAAAAAGAACCTGGTGTAGATGCCCGATCTGGACTGATCTGGGAGGACAGGTTTGATGCCTCGTTTGTCTAGCAGCTTGGAGATTTCCAGTGCTGCTGCCTCCCTTTGTGTGGGTGGTACATCTGGGAGGTGTTTGAGAGGTTTGGAGGAACCACAAATGTGATTGAGTACCCTATGGATATAATTTGCAGCACCCAGTGGTCTGATGTTATGGACTCCCATGCCGCCAGGTTCAAAGACAATCGACCCCGACTGCCTCCAGAGTAGAGCAGTTGAGCAACCCCTCAGGGTTGCTGCACATGTCTGTCCAAGAATGGTTTTCGAGACACAAAATTCTTCAGACTCCCTCTGCCACTGGGCCGCGTCTATTCTGTCCCCCTCTGCCTCTAGGGGAAGAAGAGCCCTGAGTGTCCTGGGAATACTGAGACTTTCAGAACTACATCTTCTTTTGCCCTCACTGATTCTGTTAAAAGGATCTTTGAGGGTTCAAGAAGCGGAGTCCGATGGCAGACAGTGTCTTTCCATCTTTCTCATACTGGACCGTCTTTGACGGTCTTACCAAAAAGGGTAGAACCATCATAAGGGGCATTGGCAAAAGTCACCTTGAAAAGTTCTGAGAACAGACATAATCTGAGCCAGGTGTTGCACCTCAATGACAAGCTAAGTGGCCATCCTCGTGGAGAATGTGTCTCTGTCCTCCTGCAACATGGACTTAGGAGGAGACTCAGCCAGTTCCTTTACCAGGTCACTCTATAGTCTAGTAATGTGGTAAAAGAGATGAGATGCAAGAAACTCCTCCATCCCTCGAGAACACAAAAATAAAACTTCAAGTCACCAAACAAAATTTATTAGGTTTAAGCTTCTCCCAATACACCAACTTCCTCAGAAATCTGGTAACTCAGATTGGATGCATGCCATTATCCAGGCATCAATGACAGATTATCTATATTATGTATATTGAAACTTAAGAGTTTAACTAGATAGTATCTATTGTACTACACAAGTAAAATATAAATAATAGTTTTAATCATAAATACACATACAACAACAAATAGGATAGTTTTTTATTTGATTGTACAGTAGAGGGGTCATTGATGGTTTATTTTCACTTTTATTTTTATACTGATTTATTGCATTCATTGCATAATGTGACCTGAAATTCCATTGTTTACATTCATTACATTTAACAACATGCTGGCTCATCAAATAAGTAACATCTACTATTTTTATATGTTTTTAATCAATTGGGTTCTTATATGTATTTTATATGTATTCAATGATATTTTGTATATTCTTCTATAGATAAGATGTGCGGGTATTTAAAGGCTTGGGAGAAGTTTAAACCTAATAAATGTTGTTAGTTTTACATTCTGGTGACTTGGAGTTTTATTTTCGTGTTCTCGAGGGATGGAGAAGTTTTGTGCATCTCATCTCTTTTACAGTGTGTCTACATTTCCTTAGTTTGTCTAGTAATGTGGGCCAGGTAGTTCAGTACCCTGATGGAAAAAGTCACTGATGCATAAACCCGATTCCCTAAGCAGTCCATCATCCTAGACTCTCGGTTGGGGGTTGAACTGAGGAACACTCCAAGAAGGCTAGTTCCTTCTTGGTAGCTGCTGCTACCACCATAGTGTCTACAGGGGACCCTTTGTTCCATGCTGGTCTGTCAGAGGAAGAGCTCAAAAATTTGTCTGGTCATTTCGGGATTGGTTCCACAGTGTCCAGCTCCTTTCAGGCCCATGAGGTGACCAGGTCCATCAGGGGATCTGTGGGAGGGGACACCCAGGAAGTAGATGGGCCCATGCCAAAAGCCTCCAGGAACACAGATTCATCAGAGGAAGGTTTGAGGGTGGACCAACCTCCCCACTGGCATAGGATTTCCATGATGTCTCCAAAGGAGACATCCTTGGAAGTTGATCTAGTGGAACTTTCCCCATCATCCAAATCCATGACCATGGTGAGGGACTCGGGGAAGTCCAAGTGCTTCCTCTTACATGTATGCTTGGGAGGGACATCTCCAGTGGGGCTCTCCGGGGGGAACTTACAAGCCACTTGTTCCTCAGGAGGAACCTCCTGGGGCTCCTTGAGCATGGGCTGTCCCCTCTGGTAAAATGATGGGATTCGTAGACAAAGTCGAGGGAGTTGGGGCGGAGTCCGAGGAAACAGTCAAGGGTCTCAATCCAGTGGAGAGAACCCTTTCTACCATGTCAAACACCAAGGGAGAACATGCCGCCTGGGCCACCAATAAGGAAATCACTCTCCTGGGATTCAACACGAGAATCGGAGCCTGGCCCAAAGTGGATGGAGCTCCGAGGGGGGGGAACTTGGCCAGAAAAGGTCAGAGCCGATGGAAAGGGTTCCGCTCCCTCAGATTCAACACCCAAACTCTGGCTCAGAGAGCCACTTGGATCCAAACTGGTCAGATCCAACCCGATCCAGGCAGCTGCTGGCATTGAGGAGACAGGTACCATCGGTGCCAACCCCCTGATTAAGACCATCCCTGGATCCATGTACCCCAAACCTGGCGGACAGATCGGGGAAAGAGAAATTGGCATGAATAAAGGAAGCGAGCTCCCCCCACCAGAGAGAGAGGGGGCTGGCAGGACTCCCATCTGGATTTGTGTATGAATGAACCTCCTCATCATTTTATCCATGTCGACTTTAGAAAGGCTTCAGGTAGACCACAATGAGGCCACGCACTCCGTCCTGGCGGGTCAAGGAACCGAAGCACTAGATGGTGGTTGTGGCTCTTCCGGCTCTGGGGAAAATCTGGGAGATCAGAGCCAAGGGGAGTCACAGAGACTAGACTGACTCTTAGTGGGAGTTCCTGAAGTAGAAAGGGCTGGGGACCTCTTGCGTTTTTCAGACCGGTGCTCTCTCTCCTTCTCTCTGCCTTTTCTGCACTCCACTTACGCAGGCTTAGAAGTGGGAGGCAAGTCTCAGCCTGGGAGGGAGGAGAAGGAAGGACAAGAGAGGAAGGAGAAGCAGCCACAACCCCTGCTGTGACTGAAGCAGTAGAAGAGGCAGCTGCCTCGGTAGTAGGTAGAAGGTCTTTCAAGACCAACTTAGCCCATCTATCCTTGATGGCGCACAGATTAAAACCCATGCAAATGGCAGAATCAGTGCTTAAATGGGCTACACACAAACACACAACGCAAAGAATGTGGCCATCAGCTGGTGACAATTTGTGGCCACACTCAGTGCACCTATTAAAGATTGGCTTGGGTTCAGCTATATCTCTCACAAAAACTTGTAAAGTCTAGCACAAAAAAGAGAAGGAAAAAAAGAAAAACTCTTTCCTACTCAGATCCACTCACCATACTCTCAAAGGCACACAGAATGCTGAGAGGGGGAGGGGAAGCAACAACCAACTGACTAAAACTAAACAAAACCCCTAAAACATGATGCACCAGCAAGGGGAGGAAGAGCCGGAACCTACACTAACAAACTACACTCAAACTTTAAAAGAAAACTGCTAAATTATCAAACTACCCAACTCACAGACTCAGAGGTCAGGATGATGCTTATGACAAGCCACAGCAAATGAGATCTGGGAGTTGGGAGGTAGCAGAGGTGTATTATGGGTAAGGGGAGGAGCTTGGAGCTCAGAGCAGATTCTAGTGAAATTGCTGGCTCAGATCCGATATGGATCCGGTACCCACAGGTTGAAGATCAAATGAAGTAAACTACTTCAGATCATGCAGTTTATATCATGATATGCTTTATAGAAATACTACTAAGAACATAAATTGTTTTACTTACACTTACTTATTTTTCCTCTTTTAGTGTACTTCCAAACATTAAAGACATAATATGGGGCATATGATTCACAGTCCACCTCTAAATTTATTTGGAAAGCCATATTTCACAAATGTAATCGATGCTTTATAATCTCACATTTATTCAATAATTTCAGTGTTGCTGGTCTTCTTCCTGATCACCTCCATCTGGTTCAAGTCCAAGATACTCCTGATTCTTCTAGTAACTAATTGTGCTTTTTTCTGTCTCTCAAACATTCACCTTTGGAACATTGGAAAAGGCTTCACTGACAAAGTCTCTCTATGAGCTTTGTTGTCAGAAGAATGAGAAGTAAGGTCCTATTCTGCTTGTTAGCTCACGTTTTAGTGGATAACCTACTTTCCTTCTTAGCCTGTTCTGCATTAAAAATTGCCTTTGATCCTAAAGGAAAACATACTCTGAAGACAGCTGGATACAGCAGCTTGAAGCTCACACCAGCCTCTCTTCATTCCCTGATTGCTGGAATAAATTTGCTTCTCTTCTGCCTGGTGTTCAGTGAATAATCATTTTCCACAATTACATTGCTGTCTTCAAGTTTTAATAATTTTCCTTTCTGCCACAGTTTTGTTAGGATCAACTTGTACTGCTGGTATGATTGCATCTTTACTAATATAGGCTTTGGCTGCTTTCACATTGACAGGTTCAATGCATACACTCAGTGTGTCCTTTGAATTAAAAAAAAATCCTTCTGTGATACACCAGTTCAGTCACTTATTTGTACTTTCATAAAATTAATACAGTCTGCTCTTCCAGTTTCCCTGGCACAGCAGAACATCTCAGGGTTTCACTGCACACTCTTTCATCTAATTCTACTTTTTTTGAAACTGCTCTTCTTGAGAAGCCTCATACTCAGCCAGCCTTTTCTTCATTTCAACCTCTCATTTTTGCTGTTTTTATCAGTTCATCTGAATAGCTACTTTAAGCTTCTTCTATTTTGTCCATGCTTTTGTTATTGAGTTGATACATTCATTTAGTGTTTCATTTATTTTAATCAACTCTGAGTACATTTGATGTATTTTTTCCTTCTACATTACTGGAAGTCATCTCTTGAACCAATGCTGAAGTTGAAACTGCTTTTTTTGCTAAACAGCTGCAGGATCCTTCCCAGTCAGTGTTTTCTCTTCACTCTTTCTAGTTGACTTTCTTTCAGGTTCAATAAATTTCTTGTTTTTGTCATCCATGCAGTGTACTTATTAGCCAGTAACTGGGCTAATCCCAAAAGGATGATTTCACTGTTTTTTTTTCACAATTTCTGTTTTCAGACTGGGAGAGCTGAAAGTAAGATGTTGATCCGTGTACAGTCATCTTGGGAGTCCCATGCATACATAACTATTAATATTTAACTTTTTTGCCTCATTCTCATCTTTACTCTTCCTTGTAATACTATTGTTACATCCAAAATTCTTATTTCTTCATTTTTATAAGAATTCCTATTCCAAAACATCTTATTCCTACTGACTAAATAATTTGCCCCTTTATACTGTCTGAATTATTTTCCTTTTTTCTTCTTTGTTGCATCTGATATTTAGCAAGCACAAGCAAAGAGCATCCATTTTAAAATTTTACATTATTCTACCAAATCTTATATCATTTTAATGGTATGCACATGTAATGCTAAAATTCCCATACCATCCATTTCCTTTTTTGTGTTTTACTTCTAGCAAAAAAGTATACCTTATTTCTTTTCCTCCCAAAATATCCTACCACTTGGTTTTCACAATCTTGTTCTTGTTCTGTCTCCATTTCTCCCTCTTCATCCTCTTGGTATCTAAAATTGCAAATATGTTCTCTTACTGCATATTGGTAACTTCACTTTGAACTATTTCTTGTCTAACTACCTCTTCATTGTTTAATCTTTCTTCAGTATCCCCTTTCTCATACCACTTTCTCTTCCAACATCTTCTATATAACATTTTCTACCATATGTCTTTAATTTGAGTTTTCCTCTTCCTCTATGGTTTCCTTTTCTAATATAAGACAGTAAAACCAGAAGTGTCCAAATTCTTTAATTTTTTGCTATATGTCCCCTCTTCCCACAGTGGCCATATCTTCATTTGTTATAGTCTTGCACTAAATGATTTTCTTCCTCACAAAAATAACATGGTTTATATTGTCCCCAGTACTTAACAAATCCTCTCTTACCATTCACAATTACTGTATCTGAAGTACGTTAAATTTTCCCATCCTTAATATCCAATGTTATCCGCAGTTCCCAACTCTGATTTTTTTTTTAACTTCATGTATTTTACTACATACTGAAAGAAAAAAAAAACATTTTAAGTCCTGCTCATCCATATCTGAAGTCCTAAATTGCAGGTTTTTCTTTTTTGGTTGTATTCCCAAGCCCACAGTGTTACTTTATTTCTTTTTTCAGTCTCAATCATACATTTTTTCAGAAAGTTAAAGCTTTCAAACATCACTTCACATTTCTACATCCCAAATTAATTAATGCTCTTGTGTCTTCAATGTCAAACCCTGATGGAATAATAATACAATTTTTAATGTCATACCTGTTTACACTACTATTGTTTCTACTTTTTATTCTTACCATTTGTGATCTTCTCTGTGGAGAAACTGCAAATCTTTGAGCCTTCTCTGTTCCTTCTTACTTACCTTTTTGAATCTGCATAACTTCTTTCTTGTAACAAAAACCCTGTTGCAGAGGCAAACCATTAAAACTGGCTACTCCACCAGTCAAAATACCTCCAGTGTTTTTCATTTACCGGGGGTTGCATCTGTTTCCATCCCCTTAGTTTCTTCCTTCTGTAATACTCTCTCTACCATGTCAGTCCATCATACTTCCTCTCCTTCCTTTGGCTATGTCTGGTTCATCAAATCAATAAGGTGTTGTGTCATTAATCCTCCAATTTCCAACTCTGTAGCAATTATTTTGTCACCTTCCCCTTCCTTCGGTAAGTTTTTCCTGCTCCACTTTCCATCTCTGCTGAACTCTCTTCTATCTTGGAATTTTAGGATCTGCAGTAGCAGCCCTCCAGCACCATCTAGCAGCTATTGAGAGTGTTTCACTTTCTCTCCGCCAAACAGTAGGGGTGTTCCTTAGTGCCCTGGTCAGTATAAATACTTTCTTGGGTTACCCCTGAAAAGAGGCCATTGGCCTAATTGATCTAACACAGTCAACAAAGTGTAAACAAAGAAATGTTAAATCGTACTTCTTTTCTATAAAAATATTGTTTTGTTTTCAAGTTTCTCAGTGCTTCACTTATAATGTGGGTACAGTTTGTGAAATATAAATGAACAACCAATGGGTGTAGTTGGGATGGATGAAAGAGATGAGTAAAACAAGTCTGTCAGCTGAAATGATAGCCAATCAGTGTGAGGATGCATACAGAGAGAAACAACAAAGTAAATATATATTAGAAAAAAAGTTAATTTCAACAGAAAATGTTCTGCAGTTCTCTACCTTATAAATGCTACAAAAGTTTCTAGTGGCAAAAGTGAACTTTTAGCAGCTGTAGCATTGCCACCTACCTGTTTTTTCCCAGACTATCCAGAATCAAACAGATTGCCTGGTAGTCTGGAAAACACTGTACAAACTCTGGTATTATGTTTCAAAAAAGCAACCAGACTATTTGAGCTTGTTAAACTGGTGGATTTGCTAATTTTTTTTTTTTTTTTTTTGCAGAAAAGCATAGTATATTGGCAGAAGAAGGCATCAGAAATGGAAAAAAGAGGGTGTTCCTCCTTATCTGATGTGACAATGATGTCATGAAATGGGCAGAAAGTGCGCAGGAGAGAGGATGAAATGGACAGAATTATGGGAAGTATGAGGGGTGTGGCCTTGGTCCAGTTTTAGCCACAAAAAAAGGAGGCAACATTAACATCTTGGAATGGCATTCAACAGAACAGGTACAATCCTCTGCCAGTAAATTAAAAAGAGATTAAGCTTAAGGGACACACAGATTGTAACTACAAGGAAATAAGTGCTACAGCACAATAACCTAAAAATATCAGAAATTATGCCAGCAGTTAAAGGATTCTGAGACAACAGTTGCAGGTTTGGTAGAGGAAGTAGCCATGATGATGCTCTGCCATTTTATTAACAGATGACTTTAGGAAAATGTATCTTATGGTGACACCTTGAACTGTTGCTAGCGTGGAACTTTGTATACAATAACAAAATAACTACTTAATACTAAAACATAAAGAGAAACTAGTTGCAGGACAGTTGATTCAGTTTTGTTTGTAGGTGGTATCTCTTGAGATGCATGGAGACAGTGGCTGATCCACTATTTATTAGTGGTATGTCTTGTTTTGTACTTTGCATAACAGATGCAACTAGAGCAGGGCAAGGGACGAGGCTGTCCCGGGTGCAGCCTATTAGATGACACAACTGGCAGTTAGCATTTGGGCACAGGTCTAGTACCAGTATTCATTTAAGAATCCAACAGTAATATTCATAATTCTAGACAAGAGCTTAGTGTATTTGTAACTGTAGCAAGGACATTATTATTATTATTATTTTTAGTAGTAGTAGTATTCACTTTTGAGAAGTTTTTTTTGTCTTCAACTTCTTTTTTTCATATCCAACTTTGGCTTGAGGAGGGTGCCAAGTTGGGAAACTGCTCAGGGTACAGATGACCTAGCTATGCCTCTACTTTGTATGTGCTGCAGCACATCTGAAGCCATATGTGTTCATTTCTGATTTATTGTACAACTCTTTGCTAAGAGATGTATTTTGATTTGCATTTTATTGTTTACCTCCGATTTTTACTGTTATACAGGTACAACTATTAGCAAAAGGACATCCAGTATTTTAGTGTGACTGATATAACTGGTATAGTAGATTAGAGTGATGACTTTATGAATTACTTCCCCCTGAAAGAGGTTAGTTCAGTGTACTTTATTTAATATTTAGTTGCATATTATGTGTGTAATTTCCTCATATATTTTGACTTAAATTACTATTTTTTTATTTCTTTAAATTTTGTGATCACTGATTTTGATTAAAGACTAGCCATTTGTAGTTGAGAATGGATTCCTTAAATGAGTATGCCACTAATGGTTTGCTAGAGCACAACTATCTAGTACAGTGTACTGAATGCTATGTATATGTGAAGGTAACATCTTATAACATTGGAGACCTGTGTTCCTCATATCAAATGTCAAACTATTTCTTACCATTATTATTAGTAAATCTAGACTTACTGATGATGATTGCACTTGTGTAATTGGCACAGCCTGGAAAACTGTTGTTACATATACTAATAATTGGGCTGATAAAATAAATATTAGGCAAAGTGCAAATAGAACACATTTAGGAAAGGAAGTGTCCACGATTAGTAAAGATCACTCAAACCCTATTAAACAAAACACTACCAATGACAACTGTGGAATTCAGGATACAAGTATTCAGCAATATATGGATTCAGAGCAATTTAAAAAAATAAAAAAAGAAAGGACAAAGTTCACAAGAAAAAAGGAAGGAAAAAGAAACTGACTAGGCAAGGCTCAAAAGACAAACCCACCTCCATAGGTATCACAAGGGATAAGAAACTAAGAGTAATGCTACTCAACGCCAGAAGTCTAAACCTCAAGATGCACGCACTCTAAACTCTCCTTAGCATGGAGAACATCGATATCTGTGCAGTAACAGAAACCTGGTTCAAGGCTCTTGAGAGCACCCCAGCACTACCAGGTTATACCTCATACCATGCTTTTCAACGCCAAAACTTGGACCGAACCACAAAAGGAGGGGGAGTATAAATATTCGTCAAAGATACCCACACCTCCAGGTTGGTGGCACAGCATGAAGCATCAGAGACTATCCATGTGCAACTAACAGTGGGTAAAACTGCCTTCCAGTTTATAGCCTGCTACAGACCACCCTCCCAAACCCAGGAACCCCACTCGGCCTTCCTGAGAACACCGGAAAATATGAAGGTCTCTCCAAACACCATTATATTGGGTGACTTCAACTACCCAACCATAGACTGGGAGCATTACTCTAGCTCCAACACCCTAGCCCAAAGGTTCCTAGAATTTATAAACTCAAATGCTATGGAACAACTTGTTACCACTCCCACAAGAGGGGAAAACATACTGGACCTGATCATCACCAACATGGGGACTCTATGCTCCAGACCAGAAGTGTACCCTCACTGGTAAGATCAGACCATAAACTAATCTCACTGGATATTCACATCCCGACCCCAACCCATGCCCAGAAAACCACAGTGAAAAACTTTACTAAAGCAAATTTCACACTCCTCAAAACCAAGGTGGAATCCTTCAAAGCCCCCGGGCCTGTGGATAATACGGCCCAGACCGCAAAATCCTTTATAAACGCATTCTATGAACACCTTCAGGAATGCATGGATCATGCAATCCCAAATAAAACCAAGACCCAATCCTCCAAAGGCAGATGTCCTGTCTGGCGGACCCCAGCCATAAACAAACTATACAATAGAAGGAGGAAGCTACTACATGATAGAGCAAAATCCCAAAAAGGGAAGGCATCTCTGATCAGTATTAGCAAAAAACTACAGGCACTCATAAAATCGTCTAAGGCCAACTTCAAGAGGAAAAATTGCACAGGACACTAAGGATAATCACAAGGCTTTCTTTAGTTATGTTAGGAACCTGGGTGGGAATTCCCAGATATGCTCAGAATTAGTCCAAAATGACAAAAAAATACACCGATCCCACAGACATTGCCAACATCCTAGCTGACAGGTTCAGTGCAAACTTCTCCCGGCCCTCCCCACCAAAAGGGCTAATATCTATCCCAGCAGAGTGCTGCCCCCCTGACATCTCAGATGCTCAGGTAAGAGCTGCCCTCTCCAAAGCAAGAAACACAGCATTAATGGGACCAGACGGTGTCCCGGGCTGCGTCCTACATGAACTCCAAGAAGAGCTAAACCCAAACCTAAAACTACTGTTCAATCTCAGCCTTACTACAGGATATGTACCCAAAGAGTGGCGTACAGCAACATTGGTCCCTCTCCACAAAGGTGGTGCCTCAACGGATCCTGGAAACTATCGCCCCATAAGTCTCACTAGCTTGGTCTGCAAAGCTATGGAAAGGATCATCATGGACCTTATAAATAAAGATATTGGGGACCTGCAGACACTGGATCCTACCCAGTTCGGTTTTGTTAAGGGCAGATCCTGCCTCTTGAACCTGGTCGATTTCTTTGAAACAGTCACCAAGGCCATTGACAAGGGGAAGGTGGTCCACACAGCCTACCTGGTCCTCACAAAAGCCTTTGATACAATACCCCACTCGGGCATTATAGATAAGCTCACCAGCTTAAATATAAACCATTATGTCACTAGATGGGTTGCAAACTGGCTCAAGGACAGAACCCATATGGTTAGAATAGCTGGAGCCATGTCAGACTCCAAACCAGTTACAAGTGGCGTCCCACAAGGCTCAGTCCTGGGACCTCTCTTGTTCGGTATATATTTCTCGGAGGTACAGGTCAACATGGAAGGACTGTGGCTGACCAAGTTCACAGATGACTGCAAACTGGGCACCATAATAGACTCTCCAGCTGACACAAGCATCCTCCAAAAGGGCCTCACAGAAACAGACAACTGGTGCCAGAGCCATGGCCTCAAGCTAAACGCCAAAAGTGTATAGTCATCCCCTTTGGCAAAACAAAGTGCCCACAAATTACCACATAGGTGGTAATCCATTAAGTACAGAAGAAGTAATTAGGGACCTGGGGACCCAAGTTGATAGCAATCTCTCATTTGACAACCACGTGGCCAAAGTGGTTAGAAAAACATTTTATATAGCCCACCTAATCATGAAGGGATTCACATCTAGATCAGGGGAGGTCATCTTGCCTCTTTACTCATCCCTTATCAGGCCCATAATTGAGTACAATGCCCCTTTTGGGATGTACCTTACCAGACACCTGCAGCAACTGGAAAGACCCCAAAAGTACCTCACCAAGAGGATCAAGGGGCTCAAACAGATGCCGTATGCTGCCCGGTTAAAGAAACTCCAGCTCTACTCAGTGGCATACTGCCTGCTCAGAGGCGATCTGTGCCTGACGTATAAAACCATGTCCAACCCGGAATGAATGGACATGCTGCACCTCAGGAAATCCAAATCCCATCGAGCTACGCGCTCAAGGGACTTGAACCTCAGCACTGAAATAAATAGGACATGCTGGAGGGACAGATTCATAACCCAGAGGCTCCCTTCACTCTGGAATAAAATCCCAGTCCAGGTTAGGCAGAGTCCCTCATTGACTCTCTTCAAGAGGAATCTTGATGAGTGGATGGGAGATCGTAGGTTTACCCCGGGTATCACTTTCTGTGTCACTGTTAGACAGAGGCACAGTATACTAACCTTGAAAAAGGGCATAGCAAAATTAATTTAATATGGGTGGCGAAAGCCATACACACACTGGCTAGGCTTATAAATGCCCTAGGGCAGATAGCCTAGTATGAACCTATGAACCTATAATGGCTATAATACAAAGAGGAAAATATACTACAAAGGACACTGCTTTCTTACTTAGCACAGAAATTACAGGGAATGATAACATTGTTCAATCACAAAACATTCAGTCTATACAAAATGACAATTTTTCCAAAAGTGAAGGTAGAAAAAACATGCAAGGGACAGATTAAAAGAAATACATCTAAACTGAACTTGAAAGGATTAAAGAACATTACTGTAAGAAAAAAGAGGAGAAAGACTAACACTGACAACATGGCTCAAGCCATGAAAATACAAAGATAGCTGGATGAGAATGCTTACAAATGAAATAAGCAATGAGAACAGTAAGATTAGTAAAGCTAATGGTGATGAAGATCATTCTTCTTTATCAACCGATAGAGCAGACTTTACTGAATTATTAGCGGGACATTCTTCAGATCTGGTCAAAAATGATGTACAAGTAATTATAGATTCAATTTTTATTAGAGGAACTGACACATTTGCAGAGAGGTTAATGAATGTTGAATAGTGTCATGCTTACCAGAAGCAAAAATACAGGAGAGTAGAGCCTTAGAATGCCTTAATGTTAGTATGGAACTAACAGCCCTCTTAGACAGCAAGCTTGTACCAGTATTAGTGCATATTTTTCACAACTGAGTCGTCAGTATGAATGAAACGATTTTTTGCATAAATACCTTCATGAAAAAGGTGCCCTTGGGGCACCCATGTATTTAGAGAGGATGGGGTCTATTAGTCACAATCATTTTTGCATTGCTAGTATATTACAATATTTAACTAACATAAGGTAGGATTTTAACAGATCAGGCATGTAAGAGTTCATGGATAGCAACATTCAATGTATCTGTGCTGGATGTTAATGCTTAAAGCATTAGTAATAAAAGTTTTTTTATTATAAATGTTGCTATATTCCTACAAGATTAATGTTGTCATCATTTGTAAAACATGGTAAACAATGACTGGAAACCAGTTCTGTCAGAGTATAAATGTTTTTAATGTAAGCAACCAATAGCATAGCTAGGACGGGTCAAGAGGAGCAATTGCCCTGGATGCAAAGTGTGTGATTAGCTGATCCAGCTCTCTGCCAGATACAATACGAGCTTTTAAAAGCTGGTATTACATTTGCGGTCAAACCTGAGTGCTGTAGCACTCACTGTATGGTCTAAACTGTAGCAACTGCTTGTTCCTTTATAGCAAACAGTTCACTACAGTTAAAAAAAAAGAAGAAGATGAAAATCTCTCTCTTTTTCTTTCTTTTTTTTTTTTTCACTAAAACCTGACTGTGGTAGTAATCCATGAAGGCAGGGTATAAACTGTATCAAATGTTTGCTACATTTGTAGCAAGCAATTTGCTATAGTTTAAAAGAAGAAATTATTTTTTTTAATAAAATGTGGGAAAGAAGGGTTGGAGCAGAGCGCAGAAACTGGACCTGAATGGCTGGGGCAGGAGGGGGGCATCATGCATCTGGCCACCTGGGTGATGTGCTGCTGAAAGAAATGGACATTTTTTTTTTTTTTGGCTCTTAAATGGAAAAGCTGGGGAGTGGACATGGATCAAACTACAATAAGCAATCAGCTAACTACAGTAAAGTGTTTTTTTTTTTTTTTTTTTTTTTTTTGCTGGTGCTGGTTGAGAGAGCTATGCTTCTGTAATGGACATTCTAATGAAAAATCAGGTGGAGGTGTTATGATAGGGATTAATAATTATGAGTCCTATATTATTGCATGTTTGATAACACCAGTACTGTAAATTGTGTAACTGTGACAATAAAGACTACCTGGATCAGATAACAATGTCAGAGTGTGTAGCCCTCCAATGTCAAGTGCTAATGACCTACAAGAATTTATATATTTCTTGCATTAAACACAAGAGGGGAAATAATAGTGGCTGGGGGCTTAAATTTACCTTAAACAGACTGGAATACTACTGATTAAACAACATTAGTAAGGAATTATTACAATGTATGCTCAGGGGAAACAATTTCTCCAGACTTAAAAAAAATAACAGGAAATGCAACAAACACACTGGACATTGTTTGTGTTCCTAAGGAAATTATTGTTACATAATTTCAAGTTTGACCACCATTGGTGTACAGTGACCATAGATTGTAAATATTAAATTATTGCTAGATAATTCTGCCAAACTGAATATAACAGACTATATGGAAGCAAAACAGTCACTTTGTAAAACTAACTGGGGTGTTGCATTCAGTGGAAACACTTTAGAAGGATCTACGTGCACAAGGTCAGGGCAATATATTTCAATAAGAACAAGAAACCTAATTAAAATAGATAATAAATATAAGAAATGGAAATGATTTTGAACTATAACTTTGGAAACTGAAACAAACATTCTGGACAGACAAATCAGTCTGAGACAAGATAAAAAAAATGTAAAAAATGTATATATAGATATTGAGCATAATAGGAAACATTTATAAATACATAAGATGTGGTAGAAGAAAATCTTATGTAAAACAGTTTGGCTTCACAAAGTTGGGTAGGATAAATAAATTGTCCTTGTAACATTCAGGTAACTACAGATACTGAAATTAAATTACATTATACTGAAAAAGAACTACAGAAACAAGACCCAGACAAAGCACAATGAGGAAACAGAATTAGTAATGACCTAAGAACACTTCAGCATGATACAATGCCATTATTTCTGTTATTTACTAAGTCATTTAAGTATGAGGAGATTCCTCAAGATTGCAGACATGCACCTATTAAACCCATCTTTAAGGGAAAGGTGAAAAGAACAAACCCAGAGTTACACAGATCTATAAAGTTACTTTCTTGTTTTGGAAAAATAATGGAGAAGGTTATTTTTAGACATCATATTGTCAGAATTAGAAAGTTTGAAACTTGAAACCATATATCAGCATGTATATATCAAAAATAGATCTACAACCACATGTATCATGATGTTCTTTAATAACATAACAAAATAAAAAAGTGTGCTGTGATGTAATTTATATTGACTTAATGTCAGCCTTTAATAGGTTTATACACAAAACACTGATCAGTAAATTAGAACTAGGTATTAATGTCATCTTGATAAGATGGATAGCAGCATGGCTTGCAAGCAGGACATGACCTGTAAACAGGCCATGACAAGTATCATGCAGTAACTGTACAGGTGGAATTCTAGGTTAGTCAGAGTGTCCCACAGGGCTTTGTCCTAGGCCTGTATTTACTTAGGTTATATCCTTCAGATCTATCTTTTTCTTCTGAGGTATTCTACAGCCTGAATGCAAATGGCTTGAAAATGGGTAAACTGATTACATCTGTTACAGATAGGGTATGTCTGCAAAAAACTTGACTAAACTGAACATTTGGGTATAGGATAATAATACACATGAAAAACAGAGAGACAGATTGCAGGGTGAAAATTTAATACAGGACATAATGATTGAAAGTATAGATTCATTTAAGGACCTGGGTATATGGGCTGTTCCAGGTCATTTGCCTGAAAGCTCATTTACCTGAGACCTAAAATCTTAAGCCCACTTGCCTGAAAACTCATATGCTCAAAAACTCATTTGACTGAAAAGCATAGAAGTTTATAGAAATTATGTGATGGTGTCATTTCTTATCATAGGAGTTATTAGGGATGGGAGTCTTGCAGAGTATGTGCAGATTGCTATGGTTGGGTCCTGTTATATCCCCAGATCTGAAGATGTTTGTATTTGTACTTCAGCACTGATTAACTGTGTGTGTGTGTGTGTGTGTGTGTGTGTGTGTGTGTATATATATATATATATATATATATATATATATATATATATATATATATGAGGATTGAGGGAAGCAAAGCCCCCCCCAAATTGGGGTGAAAGGGGTCTTGCCCCCCCCAAATATGGTATATTTGTTGTTGAGATGCATTTCAGTCAAATGATTTTTCAGACAAATGAGTTTTCGACCATATGAGTTTTCAAGTTCATGGGCTAGAGCTTTTAAGTTTCAGGCAAAGGAGCTTTCAGGCAAATGACCTGGAACCATATGGGTACATCCAGTTTTGAATTTTTTTAACCATATCAAACAATTGGTTAATGACAGTTATAAATCCATCAGCTGATAGTTATGAATCCATAGGCTGTACAAAAAGATTTATAAACTAGAGTTTGGAATAACAATATGGAAACCTTATAAGAAGGCGAGCATGGGCATATCGGAATGGGTAAAGCAGAAATATACCAAGACAGGAGCATCCATGGATGTGAACATTTTAGTTATTATGAAAGATTAAAATATCTGAACTTGTACTGTGTCTCATATAGATATTTAAGAGACCTTAATTCAAGTATACAGGGCATTTAGAGACATCTACCTCTGGGAATGTTTGAGGTTATTAATGAGTAGTAGAGAATCATTAGATAACCTATATAGAAGATTAAAAAGGGATGGCAGATGTACTAATTGGTTCTCTGACAGAATAGCTGCTGCATGGAATAGACTACTAAATTATAGTAAAGCAAGCACTAGTATAGATATTTTTAAAACAACTTGGTCACTTCTTGTGGGAATGGCTGTTTTGGTATTTAGGGCATTATTGCCAGAGCCTAAAATATTTGTATTTGTGTATGTACAATGCTTCTCACATTACATGCGGGTAACATTGGTTAACAACAAAGCTGCGGTGGTGCAGCAGTAGCGTTGTTGCCTAACAGCAAGAGGTTCTCCCGTTCGCTTCTCAGCTGAAACACCTTCTGTGTGGAGTCTGCATGTCCTCCCCGCGGTCAGGAAGTAGTATAACCCCAGCATATGACAGAACTTCTGACACAAACAGAAAACATAATGCCTTGTGTACATTGTGTGAAAAAGTAAGCACAATGCTGATACATATAGAAAGTAAAGCTGGCTTATTAATAACCTTGGTAAGACACTCTGAAAAGATGAATGCTCATAGAGAAACTCTAAACATTAAATGTTAGGATGTACAAATACTTCAGTATGCAGAAACGTAAGTGAAAGTAAATCTAACCAATGTTTTCCTAGACAGCTAACAGTCAACATATAGGAATGCAAATGAAACTGAAGCCCTGGCCATAACCCATTTCCATTGCTTACAGCATAGATATGCTATGGTGCTGCTTAAAACAAGCAAGCACAGGCATAGCAGCCTGTAGAATATCCTAATCGGACTGCTGAAAATACAGAAAAGGAGTGCAAAAATGCATAATAATAATAAACATGCTTAAATGCTAGATCCATTAAAAAGATGAATGTTGTACAAAAAGATATAAATGAAAATTAAAACAATGGTAAGCGAGACTGATAACAGATATTCTTAGACTTTTTTTTTAAAGCAGATGTTTTAAAAGAAGAACCTGTCAAGACAGACAGTTGTAGATTTACTTAAGGAGAAATGAAAAAAAAATGCAAAGTGCTTCCTCATAGAGATTTTACCTCTAACTAGGGTGGGACAGTACCAACATTAGCTATGACAGGCCAATGCCCATACACCCCCCCCACACACACACACACACACACACACAGTCTATTTACAAAGGGTTAGAAAGTCAAGAATAATGATTAATTAGTTGACACCTGTGCAAAGGTAGTATGTATACATAGTAAATATTTCACACAACTAACACATTACAAAACTAAGCCCCAAAAGTTCTTATCTACAATCTCGTCTCTACTCTCCCCATGATTCAAACAAAATCCCATCCCAACTACACACAAATTTCCATCTCAAACTGCATAAATGATTAATTATCACTTTATAGAAATTATAAGTACCTTAACTCCTGGCAATCCCCCTAGTTCCAACTCAATAACTAACCCCAATATGCTATCCTCTCAAACACTAATAAAACCTACTATACATCCATCTCTCTCATCCCAGACAAACTCAAAAGCAGTTCCTGAATCTCCAAGTTTCTCTTTGCAACCAGCACTCATTACTCATATATGCAACCTTCTACACAAAATAAAACCATGCACTCCCTTTGCCGATAACCTTATGGCCAAATACCTGAAACTAGCAGCATACGCCATAACCTACCCAGTTAGTATTCTCATTAAAAGATCTATCATAGAATCCCAAATTTCCTCCCTCTGGAAAAAAAAATCAGCAATAACGCCCTTATATAAAGGAGGAAAATCTAACAATCTCTCTAACTACCACCCTACTGCCATCCTCTCTCTCCTCTCAGAAATTTTAGAAAAAGGCATAAACAACTTCTTGACTACCTTATCAAAAATAATTACTAACTCCCACCCAGCATGGATTCAGACCTGCACACAGTACAACTGCACTAATATCCTTCACAGACAATATCAATAAGGCCAGAAACTCTAAACAACTAACCTCAGGTATTTTTCTTGACCTTTCTGAAGGCTTTGATACTGTCTCACATCCTAAACTCTTAGAGGAACGCTCCTCCCTTGGTCTTTCCCAACCTTCTCTCCTATGGTTTTCTAACTACCTATCCAATAGACAACAATGCATAAAATGGCAAGGCTCTTATTTGAAATATCTAACCAATAAAACACGAGCACCACAAGGTTCTATCCTTGGACCACTCCTCTTCGTCATCTTAACTAATAACCTCCACACTGTCTTACATCTAAGTTCCCTAGTCCAATATGCTGATGTTGCTACCCTCCTCTCCACTTCCACCAACATACATCTTAGACAACTAACACAAACTGCATTCACATCCATTGAGACCTGGGTCAATTATGCTCAATTATTACTCCAACCCAATAAAACTAAACTCTTACTTTTTTACCACAAAAACCCTCTCAGCTGATTTTAAGGTATTTTCACTAAACAATACAGACACTGAAGTCATCCCATGTACCAAGTTAATAGAAGTTACAATCGATAATCAACTTACCTTTGATCTTCACATACATAATGCTATTAAAAAAAACACATCAGAAACTAGGTATGCTCTATGGACACAAGCAATTCATGGACAAAACTACGAAAATTATATTAGCCACTACGTAACTGTTACCCTCTCTACTTTATGCTGCCCCCCATTCTAATCAATCTTCAGAAAACACTAAAAACTAAGCTTGAATAATGTTACAATAAAATTGTAAAATTTGCTACAGGTCTATCTTATTATAAGCACCACTGCACTGCTTTCACCATCCTAAATTGGCTAGAACTTCCTCAACATCTAAATTGCCTCCAACTAACTATGGCACACAAAATTATCTACACTCCTGCCATCTGTCCTGCCTTAAACTCGATACCCACCCAGTTGTACTCTTTGATCAGAAGATAAACAGCTTTTATCCCTAAGTAAACCTAACAAAACTGCAAGGAAAATCTCTTTACTCCAACTCAGAGGTAAAATTATGGAACTCACTCCCCTTTGATATCAGAACCATCCCAAATTTCAGAACATATAAATTTAAACTAAAACACTTCTTACTCAGGTCACAAACATGTCCTTGTATCAATCCAGTCTAACTTCCATGCTACATCAACCACCACACTGCCTCTTCTCTCACATTGCTCCAGATATTTATTTTTTTTTTACCTTTCTTTACCATCACTACAGCTCCTTATTTTTTAACTCTATCTACACTGCAGCTCTTATATTCCTACTTACATACACCTATAAACACCACATCTTCTACAACATCCCTACCTACAACTCTGCCATTTCTACTTATAACAAATCTCTCTCTAACTTAATTTATGCTGACCTTTTATACACTTCTCTTTCTCTAACCAGCTTGCTGCTTTCCCCACATAACCTGCACCTCTACTTGAATAAGCTACACACCATATACCACTAATAACCAAAGACAATTATATGTATGTTAATACAAATACTACTTAAACTATAATAACCAGGTAGACCTTGACTGGATACACGAACACCTTTAATGCACAATTTAACATCCACTTCCACTGAGCGCTTTCACCCATTAAACATCCTGGGTTTCATCAGAGTAATGTTACAAATGTAGCAGCTACTTTTATACTAATAGTTGACCAATCGAAGCAATACAGATGACTCACATAATTAATTGTTTGTTCAAAATAAATTAATTAATTAATTAACTGATTACAATGTATGCTGGATAAAAAACATTGTCAATGAAGAATATATATTAATCTAATATCATAATAAATTAATATTAAAAAACTCAAGTGTATAAATAACAATAAATAATTTCATAATAAATAAATATATATTGTTATTTAAAAACTCTAAAACATGTATAGATACCAATTAGTAATCAATAATCAACAATTTATTTTAATATTGTATGATTTACGTTTCAAATAAGAAGCAGTTGAGATATGCTCATTAATACCTGGCTCTTTACATGCATCTAATCTCAACTGCCATAAACATTCTTTTAATTCTAATAATGTGTTTACATCACCTTCATTACTATTAACTTGAGGGATCCTATCAATCACAAAAAACAAAAACCTTTTAAAACCTATACATTTTGTGCTGTGTGTATATAATGAACTGGTACTCTTCTTGTTTCTGATGTCCCTGTCATGTTCTGCAATTCTGTCCTTTAACTTCCTAATAGTTTTGCCTATATAGAAGGCTGGACATGACAAACATGTTGCTATATAAACCACTAGTTTGGTGTTGCAGTTAACAAAGCCTGGACATCCAATAGTTCGATTATGATCTTTTATACTAACATAAGGTCCATCATTAATAAACCTACAACCTTGACAGAAACCACATTTCTTCATTTGTGAGTGTTTGTAAATAACCTCACTTTCAAAATATTCTTTAAGGTTTTTTCCTCTGCTGTATACAATGGTTGGAGCATTACCTATATATTGTGTAATCTCTGTTTGGTTGTTAAAAACTATTTTCCATACTTCATTAATACTATTTACCATCATGTTTATATTTTTAGTGTACGGTAACTGCAGTAAATTTCCTTTCAAAAATTCATCTTTTTTCTCTGTCTGCCTATCACTAGATGTACCATATTTAATAATTGGCTTAAAACTAATACTTCTTTTGTTATATATTTATTTTTTGATTTGGTCTAATAATTTATTTGGATAACCCCTATCTAATAGTAATTGTATCAAAAAATCCATTTGTAAAACAAATTCCTTCTCTTCACTAATAATCCTAGATAGCCTCACCATCTGTCCTTTAACCAAATTACGTTTTTGAAAATAAGGGTGACAGCTATCAAAATGAAGATAGGAATTAGAAAATGTCTTCTTCCTGTAAATAGTCGATTCAATTCCTTCTGTTGTTTTATATAATTTTATATCCAAATATTCACATTCATTTTCTTTGAAGTTACTTGTAAACTTCAAAAAGGAAGTAGTACTTTCTAAATAATTTAAAAATTATTTCATTTCCTCTTCTGTTCCCTTCCAAAAATGTAATATATCGTCCAGAAATCTTAAATAAATACTAACTTTAGGCCAAAAACTACTTGTAAAAACATATGTTCTTTCCCACATAGCTAAAACAAGGTTGGCATAAATAGGGGCACACCTTGCCCATATAGCTACTCCAGAACATTGCTTATAATATTCACCACAAAATTGGAAGAAATTGTTATCAAGTACCATCTCCATCATTTCGACCAATAATCTACGTTTAACAGTGTGAAAGTTGCCATATATTTCTAAACTTGCTTCAAAATATTTCAAACCTTCCTCTAGTGGTATAACTGAAAATAGGTTTATGATGTCTATCGTAACCATATTAACATTCGTAAGATGTTCTTTGTCCAAATCCTTAAGTGTATTTAAGCAATGCCAGGAATATTTTAGTATGTGTTTGATATTTTTCATTACTTCACCACAATGAACATCAATATAATGTGCTATAGCTTCAGTCTTGGAATGCTTTGCTGACACTATTGGTCTAAAGGGGGGATTTGAAATACTTTTGTGTGTCTTTGGTATCCCGAATATGGATGGTGTAATAGGGTACTCTACTGTTAAATAATCATATTCTAGTTTAGTTAAAACACCTTCTATAAATAATTCATACAACTGCCAATCTATTTTTGTGTATGCTTTAGTCATATCATATTTTGATACCCTTACGTACGTTGTCTCATCATTAAGCATTTCTGCCATTTTGTGCTGGTAATCTATTATACTCATAATCACCACCCCTCCTCCTTTATCCGGTTTCATAATTCTCTGTGAATTTGAGGCACTAAGTTCTTTCAAACAAAATCTTTCTGCCTCTGTCAAATTATCATTAGTGTCTTGCATATTCTTCCATGCCTTTCTTAAGTGTGTTTCACAAAAAGTTTCAAAAAAGTGAATGATAGGATTACTTGGTGGAATAAATGTACTAGATCTCTTTAACTTTAAATTGTTGTTTTCAAAATAAAAATCAGCATCTGCAGTTTTTTTTGAAAAACATTTTTAAGTTTAACTGTCTAGCATACATTTTCATATTTAATAATACCTTACCTATATCTAAATTAAAATTTGGAATAAACTTAAAACCTTTTCTAAACAAAGATAGCAAAAACGCCCTTACATAAAGGTGGAAAATCTAACAATCTCTCTAACTACCACCCTACTGCCATCCTCTCTCTCCTCTCAGAAATTTTAGAAAAAGGCATAAACAACTTCTTGACTACCTTATCAAAAATAATTACTAACTCCCACCCAGCATGGATTCAGACCTGCACACAGTACAACTGCACTAATATCCTTCACAAACAATATCAATAAGGCCAGAAACTCTAAACAACTAACCTCAGGTATTTTTTTTGACCTTTCTGAAGGCTTTGATACTGTCTCACATCTTAAACTCTTAGAGGAACGCTCCTCCCTTGGTCTTTCCCAACCTTCTCTCCTATGGTTTTCTAACTACCTATCCAATAGACAACAATGCATAAAATGGCAAGCCTCTCATTTGAAATATCTAACCAATAAAACACGAGCACCACAAGGTTCTATCCTTGGATCACTCCTCTTCGTCATCTTAACTAATAACCTCCATACTGTCTTACATCTAAGTTCCCTAGTCCAATATGCTGATGATGCTACCCTCCTCTCCACTTCCACCAACATACATCTTAGACAACTAACACAAACTGCGTTCACATCCATTGAGACCTGGGTCAATTATGCTCAATTATTACTCCAACCCAATAAAACTAAACTCGTACTTTTTTACCACAAAAACCCTCTCAGCTGATTTTAAGGTATTTTCACTAAACAATACAGACACTGAAGTCATCCCATGTACCAAGTTAATAGAAGTTACAATCGATAATCAACTTACCTTTGATCTTCACATACATAATGCTATTAAAAAAAACACATCACAAACTATGGACACAAGCAATTCATGGACAAAACTACGAAAATTATATTGGCCACTACGTAACTGTTACCCTCTCTACTTTATGCTGCCCCCCATTCTAATCAATCTTCAGAAAACACTAAAAACTAAGCTTGAATAATGTTACAATAAAATTGTAAAATTTGCTACAGGTCTATCTTATTATAAGCACCACTGCACTGCACTGCTTTCACCATCCTAAATTGGCTAGAACTTCCTCAACATCTAAATTGCCTCCAACTATCTATGGCACACAAAATTATCTACACTCCTGCCATCTGTCCTGCCTTAAACTCGATACCCACCCAGTTGTACTCTTTGATCAGAAGATAAACAGCTTTTATCCCCAAGTAAACCTAACAAAACCGCAAGGAAAATCTCTTTACTCCAACTCAGAGGTAAAATTATGTAACTCACTCCCCTTTGATATCAGAAGCATCCCAAATTTCAGAACATATAAATTTAAACTAAAACACTTCTTACTCAGGTCACAAACATGTCCTTGTATCAGTCCAGTCTAACTTCCATGCTACATCAACTACCACACTGCCTCTTCTCTCACATTGCTCCAGATATTTATTTTCTTTTTTACCTTTCTTTACCACCACTACAGCTCCTTATTTTTTAACTCTATCTACACTGCAGCTCTTATATTCCTACTTACATACACCTATAAACACCACATCTTCTACAACATCCCTACCTACAACTCTGCCATTTCTACTTGTAACAAATCTCTCTAACTTAATTTATGCTGACCTTTTATACACTTCTCTTTCTCTAACCAGCCTGCTGCTTTCCCCACATAACCTGCACCTCTACTTGAATAAGCTACACACCATATACCACTAATAACCAAAGACAAGTATATGTATGTATGTTAATACAAATACTACTTAAACTATGTTATATATTTTTTTCTTTAAGAAAATGTCTGCATTTATTACCTGTAAAAAGTATGCATATGACCTTTTGTTAGTTTTTGTAATTTTGCTTTAATGACTTTTGATTCTATTGACTATTTTTTGCAAAACCTTATTTTGTTTTGTATCGGAGCTTTTCTCCCCAGGCCTCTGCTGAAAATGGGCCCCACTGCCCAGTCAGACTTTCTCGGTAACCAAATAAATAAATACTTACATAATTTTAATGGACTTTTTTACATTTTAATTGGTATGGCAAAATGCAAACTGCTGTAAAAGCAGTGACTTTAAAAGACTAGAACCTGATGTTTAGTCCTACAGTTCTCAGAATAGGTGTAACACAGCATATTATGGGCAATGACATTCTGTCAGTTAAAAGAGAATGTGGCACATTTACATTTGTGGTAAGAATGACTATAGTAAGATCAAACAAACTGTTCTTACAGAGTTATGGGTTATCCAAAAGGGGTCCCACAGCACTTCAGAGTTTAATGACAGAACTGTTTTTTTTTTTTTTATTTTAATTTGATACAATGTGTATTTCTTTGAATTCTTCAGGTGAAGAATACCATAAAAATTATTAACGTCAGACATCTGCAAGGTTAGTTTATTAATAAAATGAGGACAACATTTTGATGACATCTAATGTCCAAAAAAGAACAGAAAGAATGATCTAGTGTTCCCAAATGAAGACAATGGTGAATCTGGAATACCAGCAGTCATTTAAAACCTATTACAACTGAATGACTGAAATTTGGTTTCATGGAGTTTACTATGAATAATCTCATTTCATTCAAATATCAAGAGATTCAACCCCAAAATATATAAAACCTTGGAAGTTCACCTTGCTGCCTTGGGGGAGAAACACTGGAAAACAGAATGCCTGTATTTTCTTTTCTTTCTTAATTCAGGCTGCAACACATTTGTAAGCTGCATTTAAGTTCTGTGAAATTGGCAAAGAAATTGCACTGTCAGACTGCGTTTTAAGATGTCTAAATGCAGGAGAATTATTATTGTTCTTTTATGTAATACATAGAAACTATACTTAAAACCTGTACCTTTACCCTGCAGGAATGCAAGAGATGACTCAATAAAAAATAATGCTTGTTTGTAATTGAAGAGGTATCATAATAGTGAAGTCAGGAAACTATCAGCCCAGAGCAGTGAAATGAGCCAGGACGTAGCAAAAAAATTAAAAAAAAAATGTGCATTTACTTCCACCTAGTCTTTCTTTTGTATGTGAGAAAAAAACATAATTAATTATCTTTCATTCCTCGGAAAAATGATTGAAATCTAAAATGTTTATGTTAACCTGAAAGTAATGTAAAGTCAGTCCTGATGTAAGATCTTGTTGAATCGACATATATGCAAGTTCACTCTTTTACATCAACTTGTATATTATTCAGGTAACTTAGCAGTTGGGCTTCAGTATTCTTTCAGCAAGCGACATCTAGGTTATTTATCTAGTTAGTTTCATCCTTAAGTATTCTAGCTATGCAATTCATTATTTATTTTACATTTGTTTACTGGGAAAGTCCAACTGGAACGAACCAATTTTAAGCAGAGGCCTGGGGAGAAATACTCCAGACGCATTTTTTTGTAAACCGGAGTACCCAGAGGAAACCCACATGAATGTAGGGAGGACATGCAGACTCCACACAAAAGGCTCCCCAGCTGAGAATCGAACTGAAGAACCTCTTGCTTTAAGGTGACAATAGAAACTGCTGCACCACTGCGCCATCCACTTCATTATTTTTTCTATTCCTTGTGCAAATGTATTTACCTCTGCATATTTAAATTGTATCTACACTTTATAACTTCTTTATTTCCAAAGAATTTTAATCACATTTAAAATCATGTGGCTAGTATTTAATTATGCAATACTTATCAAGGCATTGCTTAGCACTGTGGTTTATAAAGCAGCTACATTCATTTCCAGTGACAGAATACTAACACATTACAAGTGGTATATTTATTTGGCTACAGATCAAAAGTGGCACAGAAACTAGTACATTAGTCCCTAACTAAATACTTAGAGCAGTGGCAGTACTACACTGCCAGAAAGAAAGTCTTGGGATGGTGAAGAATTCTACTAATCTACCATGTGTGTGTGTGTGTGTGTGTGTTTGTGTGTATATGCAAGTAGACATTTGTAATTTGGTAGGGGCACTGAAATACACAGATCACACACAGAGTGATGAGAAAGGGGCCTGGGGTGTTAGGCCAAAGAGCCACTTTATTCAGTAGCCACTGTGGAGTCCTAGCATAAGTTTGAATGTTGGACGCCCATACTTATGACAGCAATGCATATCCCCCTGCATGCTCTTGAGGGTTGGTTACATTTTGTGAATTGGCTAGTGAATCAGTTTTATGTTTATCATGTTTATTTCAACCAGATGGATGCAAGTCGTGTCACTTGACAGACCTGCCCTCTGGTGGATATCAGACCCTTTAAGAGTAGTGGTGCAAATCCAAGGACCATAGCGTCTGTCATCCACAAGCCTAGCATTACATTGGATGACAGTGGTAGGATTCAGACTAATCTATTTGGCAACCAAGATTTCTCAACATAACACCATGGTAAAGAGGGATAAAGCCCTTACTATACCCAGGCTTAGACATCTGAGACACTGGTACGGAGAGATGGGTATGTCTATCATGGGAGGGGTATTCATTTCAGCACTCCCTGAGGGGAAGCATGGGTCCATGAAGATGGGAGTAGCCCTTGAACAATTCTAGAATAGGTGTATGGCAGGAGAAATGGACAAGGTGGGTCATAATATAAAAAAATCTCTCAACCCCACAGAAGCAGTTGCTGGTAAGAATGCCAATACTCCCTTACATTCCACACTGGCTCCAGACTAAAAAAAAAAATCTGTCAGTCCAGGGGATTAAAGCAAGGCCTGGTAGAGCTGGAAATGGATGCAGGTAGAGGAGTAGAAGACCAGAAAATTATGAAGCAATAGTGGAAGGGATAATAAAACATGATATTTGGTGACATTGGTGACAATAATGAAATTAAACTTATTTAGCCAGCAAGTAACTGTCACTAAAGGTGTTTGTGCCCTCCTAGTCACAAGGTAAATGTACTGATGTTTAGTTTTGCCCAGCTGTTATTCTATGTTGTAGTTAGAATAGGTTAGAAAACAAGGAGAAATAAACTCCTGTAATAACTCTAAGATGTGAATAAGACAGCTGACTAATAAAAGTGAAGGTAAAGGAATCCCGCATTACACTATGTTCAAGGAAGACATGGAAGTAGCTGTGTGTGCAGCTGGAACACAACCCATTAAACTTGGTGATGGCATACCAAGTACTGTACAAATGCAGGAGAATGACAAAGGACAATCCAATCCATCCAAATATGACTTCAAAATCCTTCTAGATTACAGACTGTTTCTGGAGATGAAATTTCTGAAACTCGGAGCAAGTGAAAGAATACAGAGCAGCTAGAGGCATAAGGGAAGACAGAAGCAGTCCCAGTTTCAGGGAGAGATGATCATCTTTTGCCAGATGAATGTCATTCATGGGAAAGGGGAAAGCTGGACCCTAAATGCTCAATTCAGTACAAAACTTTTCCCACAATATAAAGGGGAAAATTTTGATGGTTTTATTTGGACATTTAAAAGTGCGTATGTAATCATGCTCATCAAGCTGAACAAAAGCAGTTGGTGAGGTTGTTAAATCCTGTACTCATAGGACAGCAATGTATGCAATTTCCAAATGTGTTTATGTTGATTTTTTAAATAATGCTGAAGTTAATGTTTACAGGCATTTTTAAAACTTACTCCTGAAACTTACAGAAAGACATTCTGAGAACCGAAGAAAGGCAGGTGATGGTTTGAATAAATATACTGCAGACATCAGCAATTAGTTTCATAAGTGGTGCGTGGAAGTAGGGTCACTACGTTTGAAGTGGTTGCAGATGTTTTAGTGAGGCAACAAGCCCTCAGTACTCTGCCTGATGACATGACGATGTGAGCATAATGCTGCCAGGGAAATGGGGAGGAAAGGGGACCACTAGCTAGATAGCAGTTTGCTACTGCATAGGGAGGGGATACCAATCACTGCATATGATTTTAACGGAACCCATGGGAACAGCCTAAATCATCACATTAGCTTCCACAGGCAAAGGGGAAAGTCATTGTTTCTACTGTATGCCCAGGTCGTGGGGTTAGATGCTTTAAGTATAACCAATAGTGCTACATAAAATCACACTGTCCACTGAGACAGGGTGGGGAATGAAAGTCTCAGGAAGCAGGGCAAGCATTACAATACTGGTGGCTGTCTACAGACAACAGCTATACCAAAATACCACAAGGATATGTATTCCACCCTGGTGGAGGGGAGACAGATCACCCCCAAGAGGAATGTGGCCTCAAACATAACCATTGATCAAAAAGGAGTAATAATTCTCTGGGTAGTCCGCTCCAGTTAGAACCTTGGGGGGACACCTTTCCAGGTCCATTTAGTCAGAGTTTATATGGACTGGGAAGCAAGCAGGTAGTTGAGCCTAAGGATATCGTAGTAGATTTCCTAATAGCAAATGGCTTTGCCAATGCAGTATCTTCTGAACATGTAGTTACACACAGCTAGACATGGAAGTAAACATGTGGGAATGGCAATAGGGAGAGCCTGCTTCAGGACCCACATCTTCAGCTGTGGCTGGTGATGTGGATACTTCAGAGGAAAGCTCATCAGTAGCAGTGAACTGGGAAGTAAGCAAGAGCTATTGAAACGTACTGGGCTTCCCTTGGATGGAGTTATTTCAAGGGAGAGATAAGTGATAGAAATCAACCAGAGTTTGAGTTACCACTGGCAGAGGGTATCAGAATTCCATTTGAAGGGGAGCTAAGGAGGGTCACCACGAAAAAGATGAGACAGGCTCAGCTTTCAGACCTTACTTTAGAGAGCTTGAGGGAGGTAGCTACTGAGGTTCTTTCATACTCAAGGGTGGGGGGCCCATATACTGGAAGAAAGGATTGTTGTACAGAGAACACACTGCTGAGGAAGGCTAGACAAGAGAGAAAAGTACTACAACATTTGGTAGTACCCAGGATCTACACAACACAGCAAGATACAGGTAGCCAGGGATGAGTCTTTCATCATTGTGAAATAGGTGAATGATATTAACTACATGGTAGAGTTGCCAAGCAGCAGGATGAAATAAAGTTTGCTATCTTAACATAAGAAACTCTTACCATGATTAGAGAAGGATCTAGTGGTAGACTGCTTTGATAAGGCTAGGTCTTAATCCTCTCAAAACTGTTTGCCATTGTTCTCATCAATAGAATGTGCATAGTTGGGACTCCACATACAATGGCATGTCTATAACTTTACCTTTATGTAAACTGTATCAGTGCATACCAGTCTAAATTTCTGAGAAATGTGCAAGTATAAATCAGTGACCTATAACTTTTCTATGTTTAGGAAGAAAAATAAATCCATGATTTTTTTATTTCTACTGTAAAGGCAATGAATATGCTGGATTCCACTAACTGCTGAGAAGTCTTAGAGATGTAACAGATAACACACTAACCTTGATTCAAAAGGATGTAGGTTCTATTCGCACACCAGGTAGTTAGATTGATTTTTCTTTCAGTACCGACATGGCAGTACAGCATGGGGGGGGGGGGGGCTGCACTCCTGAGTGTGCTGTCTTTGAATAAGATATTAAACTGAGGCCCCATCAGCATGATTTGGTGGTAAAGTGTAAAAGGTCCCACTGTACTTATTTAAAAGCGTAGGTTGTGTTCTATTATTTTTCCACTGTTCTTTCATTATTTACAAATTCATTATATTTACACTTTATACATCTTCATAAAACACTTTAAATATTCATTTTCTTAAATAAAACATTCAACAATTTCACCCTTCACCCTTTCCATCATAACCATTTTTATGTCACATATCGTCTTTTCTTTTGTTATATAAGTATTTACATCTTCTTTTCTGTAAATAGCTAACAGCAATGAATAAAATTTAATCCAATTTTTCACGCTCAACTTTATTCCCATACAGCCTTTTCTCTCTCCTCCTCATCAATGTAGCAACCCTCTGGTATCCGTAGTGTTGAAAAAAGAGTAGGGGAAGTTCCAGGTGCCCTGGTCAAATTTCCCTGGCCTGGTCATATATCCACCACAATGGTAACCATGTATCATGAATGTGAAATGCAAAACACACAAATACATGTGTAAGTGCATATAAAATGCTATCCATGGTATTCTACCTTATACATGCGACTGCAGAGAGACCACCTTAGTTACCATCTCTCATCTGTCAATTATTGTCCTTTAAAGTTTTGTGAGCCCTTTCTAAAGCCGGTTGGTGATAGTGTAATGTATAGTGCATGCATAGGTTGTCTTTGTAACCTATCTACACTTAAGAGTTATGGCTGCACAGTAATTAAAATTTTGCTCCTGTGACTATAACAAGGCTGTAAAATATTGACCTGCAAATAAATACTGCCTAGCAAAAATCTGTACAACATTACTGGCTTTTGCTGTACTTTAATTACACTAGTCATCATGTAACAAGTATCACACCTGATTGTGAGTAATCTCTTCAGAAACTATAGCATTAGTAATAATCAGCTACAGATAGCAGTATATAAATTATGTCAGGAAACTATTGGAAAATAAATCAGGCTGCCTGAAGAACCTACACATTAAGACATTTTTTATTTTTATTTTTACCATTCAACATAGTAAGGCTTTACTAACTCATGACAAGTTAGAGTCTATGTTCCAGCTGAAAAGAATCATGTCCTTAGTTACAATTTCCCCTCAACAATCCTGGCAAAACAATGTTGAAAGACTTACCATCTTGTTAGATTCCCAGAACAAATGTTCCCAAATACCCCTTTCTTTAACTTCACATATCCAACATTTGGAAAAATCTTCTGCCGTCTGCTTTGAGTATAATAAAGCTTTGGTAATTTTAATACTGACTGTGGCTAAGAAAGGGGTAATAAAGAAATGGAAAAAAAAGGGGGCCAAATATTAGGGAGATGAGGAAATTAATCGAGGAACTGAAGGGACTGGAGAGGAAAATGGGGAAGTATAGGCCCACTAAATTGCACAACACATTGGGACCTTTGCAGTGCTAAAATAAATGTTCACAAGTAAAGGATGCATGAGAAAGGAAAGGTAAGAAGGGACTGAAAAGATGAGGGGCAAATCCGTGGGGACCATTAAGTAAAACGTTTGTTATAAGGTTGGTGCAGCTAGTATCGTACTGTGTGGATGACAGGAAGCTAGAAATGAAGGCAATGCAACTTGTAGTAACAGGCTGAACCCCGTGTTTAAAATCTGGGGGGACAGATGTGTGAATGATAAGGAAATTGAAGTAGAAATGAGTCAATCGCCGGGAGAAGAAAAGTATGATATGAGGAGGACTGCAAGACAAATTGTAAAGCATATTAATAATAAAGCAGCTTGCTGTTTCAAAAATATTATTTTTTTAATAAAGCTTTGCATGGTTTGCCAGCATAAAAATTCCATACCTGCAGCTAGCTAAACGATATCTTTGCTACTCCAGTTTATAAAGTTGTAAGACATATTTATAACCTGATTTAGGATGTATAAAAACACCATTCACTTCAATAAAGTAAATAATTATAATTAATAATAAATAATTCACTTCACGCCAAAAAATGTATAGTCATACCCTTCGGGAAAAACAAGGTAACCCCAAGCTACCATATAGGTGGCAATCCACTAAGCACAGAAGAGGTTATCAGGGACCTGGGGACCCAGGTTGACAGTGGCCTTTCTTTTGACACTCACGTTGCTAAAGTGGTTAGAAAGACCTTCTACATTGCCCACCTGATCATGAAGGGATTCACATCCAGATCTAGTGAGGTCATTGTTCCCCTGTACTCTTCACTTATCAGACCAATGATCGAGTACAATGCCCCATTCAGGATGTATCTCACCCGACATCTGCAGCAATTGGAGAGACCCCAAAAGTTCCTCACCAAAATGATAAAGGGACTCCAAAATCTGTCATATGCTGCCAGATTGAAGAACCTCCAGCTCTATTCAGTCACATACCATCTGCTCAGAGGTGACATGTGCCTGACATACAAGGCCATGTCCAACCCGGAATTAATGGACATGCTCCACCTCAAAAAATCCAAATCCACCAAAACCACTAGAGCAAGCGACTTAAACCTTAGCACGGATATAAACAGGACGTGCTGGAGGGATAGATTTATCACTCAGAGACTCCCTATGCTGTGGAATAAAATCCCGGTCCATGTGAGGCAGAGCACCTTGCTGGCTCTGTTCAAGAGAAATCTTGACCTGTGGATGGGAGATCGTAGGTTTACCCCGGGAAGCATCTCTGTGTCACTGCTGGACAGAGGCACAACAAACTAATGGGCACAGTATTTTTTCATATAAGAGGTGGCGTAAGCCACAAAAATTTGGGCTAGGCTTATAAATGCCTTAGGGCAGATAGCCTAGTATAAACCTATGAACCTATAAAGACACATACTTGACAATGTCCACATTTATGGATGCCTCTAGGTCTGATACAATTACCCCGTTTTGATTTTCAGAAAATTAGCTACTGTCAAATTTCTTTATATAGAAATCTAGATCACTGCAGTATTTGTTCTACCTTTGGCACAACCAACAATTCTGACAAATGTTTACACACAACCTTATATATACCTTTTCAGAATATGTATTGCAGTTGTGGATCTTTTTATATTGGCAAAACCATACAATGCTTTAAAAAGAGAATATCCAAACATCCAACAGAAATTGGACATTGGAGATCAGAAATACATTGACTAAACATTTTTTTCAGTTGTTTTTAATCATTGGTTTAACTTTCTAGGGTATCTTTGTACAAACATTAAAAGCTGCAGAATTATAGGTGAATAAGCATAGAAATTGTAACTAGTATATTACTTCTTAAAAGTATATATAGAATGTGTATTAATGCTTTTTGGGGTATTTTATATATAATTAATGCCCTGTTAGACAGTTCTCCAAATCTGTGCAAGCACCATAGAGTTAAGGTGATGTCGTGCATTTTTGTTAGACTCTGTCTTTTAATCAGCTGGCTCATTAGAAAATCTTATTTAAATGGCTGCTACATTGTTTTCTTGCCCTTGACAAAGCACTGCTGAACAGACAATGTAAAACTTGCATTGCTCTCACATGGGAAAGACACACATACCTGTGGTGCAAACTCAATAAAAGAATTCACAGTAGGGACCAGAGACCACACATCAGCACTTGTTTGGAAGAGGGGGCAGGGCCTTCTAAGGGATCACATCACTCATGGAAGTGGATGACACACCCTTTTCTAAGATCCAGTGTCCACCTCAACATCTACAGGCATTCGCAGTAAGGGAATGGTAGGCTCATACCAAAAACTCCCAATTGCTGTCTGGATGACAGCTGTACTGCAATCAGTTCTCACACAGTATCTGAATGGTAGAGAATTAAGAATTGGTCAGATGGTCCGCAAGTATGGGTGGGATGCCAGTTTTCAAAAATTCAGTCCTTTGAGATATGCTATTCATAACTTTTCTTGGAATTTAGTAATATGATTATAGATTCTTTTTCTCCAGCAGCCTGCTTTCCAGTGCTGAAAGTTGTGTCCTGTCTCTGCAGATGAAATGTAGGGTCCTCTGTTGCTAAGCAGCATCTTTTAGCCACTTGATCTGGCATTATATTAAGGACATTTATAAAGGTAAATTGTTTTTCAGTGCACAGGATTAAATTAAACTGAATACATTTTTTTCACAAATTATAGTCTCTTAATAGCAATTTGGTCTCTAAATATAGCACTGAAATTTTCTGCATTGTAGTGCAGTTATAAAAGTGTGATCTCATACAATGAGGTCAGATGACAGCTTGGACCACCTGTCTTTGGTTCGTGTCCTCAATGGGGCACCCAGTTTTAAATTGGTCACTTCCAGGATTTAAAATAATATTACTGTGAGAAGTCCAGAAGATGTACTTAAGCAGCTTTGTCTGAGTTACAGTGGAGGGTCTTTTACTGGGGTTATAAAGAAACCATTCTATCATTTCTTGATTAAACTGTCTCAAGTCCATATATATCCTGTCTCAACCAGACAGCATTAGCTTTGACATAAGCTTCACACACCAAGGAGGGAAGGATGCAACTGAGAGTTTGCCTGAGGACAAGCTTAGGCTTGATGAGTATGATTTTTTTTGTCATATTCCTGACCAGGGAGATTTCTACAGATTTTAGTTAAACAGCTAAGCTTTTTCACAATGTGAAGAGACTGTGCAGTTTGGCATCTTTTGTTAGCTGGGAAGCTTTTTGACAGACCTGTATGTAGGTTATCTGATACCCTGGACAGTTCCACAGATGGGCACACGCTTCAGCACACACTTGAGGACAAAAGAAGAAAATTTCCGAAGCTGATATAAAAAAAAAAAAAGTATTTTGTAACTCTAGGGAGCTAACCTGCCTACTACACTATTAGCACACCCCAAGCTTCTACCTTTCTTCCTCACAAATTTATAAAAAGCCAGTACTATACCTGTGCCACTTCAATACCTCCTGCTCGTGCCCCCAACAACTTGTGTCCAAAATATCCACCTCCCTTTGTTCTACCCTAGTTATAAATCTGATTTTAGGTCTTAAGAGTATGAGGTAGCCACATGTTTACAGGCAAGACTACTATACCTTTCAACATCTTATCACAAGAAATCTGCTTAAAGCCAAAAATTATGGGAGAGGGGCAAAGACTCAAAAATATGGACAGATTTTAAATATTTTTCTTATAAAGTTAGAAAGTTACTACAATAAAAGAGTTTGTCTTAACATGCATTTTCTGAAGGTTATGAGTGTGAAACTCAAATGTCTGTCATTAGTTTGTGATTTCAGTTCTAAATGATTTGCCAGAAAACCACAGATTTTAAGAGGAGCAGAGCAAAAATACGAGGTGAAAATATGGATAGTTGAGCAGTATGGGTAAGACTGAACTTACTACGCAAAAGATCCTACGTGTGACCTCCACAGAGCAGTCTAATGAACCATAGTATTTGCCTACAAATGTTTGCTTGGTACAAATTTGTGCATAGCAACTACTCTGAGTGTATGTTGGGGTATTTTCACCTGCCAAGCCGTAGAGAGGACTCAGATCCAAGCAGACTAGTCAAACAATTAATTAAGTCAGTCTGACGGCCAGGAAATTCTGATGGGGCATAAATGATTTTCAGTGAAAGCTCCACACAGAAATTAGAAAACAAAATAAACAAAACATGTACTGCACAATATATCATACACGTTCACAATTTCTTTTTTCTAATAACTTGTTTATGAAAAAAAATAATGACTTAGAGAAATTCACATATACATAGTCCAGCTGAACAATTGGTATGTAAAATTAAACAAAAGTAAACAATAAACTAGACTGCGTCCGGTGTACCTCTGTTGTCTGATGCAATTAAATAAGAGTCAAATCAACTAAGAACAATTACTCCACTAACCACATAAATTATATGCTTTCAAAACTTATTTTACATAGAAGCTAACTCTATTACCCCATCTACAAAATGACTCATTAAATGAAAGGCTTAAACAATACTTTAAGTTAGGTTTTAGATTTAGTTTGGGGCCACCTCAGAGGATGTTCCACTTTCCACTCCCATTAAGCAACTCGCTTTTAGACCTACATTGTTACACACTAAAAAATATTTATTTTACTGCGAACTTAGAATCTCACAAAAAAGATTGCTTAATAAAATAAAAAAAAACACCCCTTTAAATCTTAGGGCTAGATGGGGTGGGGAGGGACAAGCATTCATGACATTCACTTATTCTTTAACTTAGTTTGGTTACTTTGAGATGTCAGATACATATTTCATCTCTAAGAGATGACCATGGCCACCCTGGGTGTATATGTTTGTTCCACTATCTGCCAGTGTTTTTTAATTTACATCAACAGAAACATCAGTGTTCTTTTATGATTTAACATTTCACTGGTGACAACCCTTCACAGTAAAAATAATGTGGGGGGGGGGGCAGATCATCTTAGAAAACTTTAATCTGTTTCTTGAACTGGGTTAGGTTTGGTCAGGCCCGGGGAATATGCAACCAGTCAGTTAGTGGTTACTTTAAGCATATCCAGCATTGAAGTATACATCCGAGAAAAATTCAAGCTAATTTAGCTGGAGTATAAAAATGTGCAGACACTTCCAGGCCAAAAAAAAAAACTTTCCTGCATTTATTTGCATATCTCAGCAATATCCATAATCACTGCCAAAGACTCCTGATCCTGATCCAGTTATTGGAGAGCCCAAATTCTGCCTCTCAGTAGTCATCTTGGGATTAGTGCTTCTGTTTTCTCCTGGTGAGAGGAGTGCAGTTACATTATTTCCTGGAGACTAGTGATCACCAGAAAGCTTAATAACTGCCTTATAGGTGACAGCTTGGAATCTGTGCTTATATGCTGATCCTGGTGAGAGTAGGAGCAGAGTGCATTGATTCCTGACGCTTTCTGGTTGGAGTCCCTGTGACTAGCACTTGCTCTAAAACCTGCTGGAAAGCACTAGGAAGTCTTAAACTGATACAAGCACTCAACTCTCCTTGATAATAAGGAGAAATTAATCATAGGCACTAAGCCTATAATTGCAAAATACCTTGCCAAGGTAAGGGAAAAAAAAGCATCTAAACAGGCATGTCCAAGGGTCAGCTTCCGGTGATTTCTCCTGTCCACCTGGTGAATCTGGGCATACTGGGGCAATGCAGCAATTGCCTCATGTACACAGGCAACCCTCTCCTCCTACCACCCAACACTACAACCTGTGAGAGATGCACTTACATAGCCAAACTGGAAGCAAACCTCTCTCCGCCCAAGATTGTGCTAGACAATCAAGAGGAGAAAGTTAACATCCGCACTACACCTCAAACAGCACATAGCCCTTCAAAACCCTCACCACCAACACCCACACATAGCAACACTAAACCCACATATGCGGAGGCCCTTAACATTAACCTGCCCAAGCAACAAGGACCTCCAAAGCTGAAATGCAAACAAACACCAGTCACAACCAAAGTATCACATAGCTCACACCACCAGTGTGCCACTCAACAACAGCCCCTAAGGCAAGACAATGTACCCAACACTTTAGTCATAGGTGACTCTATAGTCAGGCACACCGATGTCCCACTCACCAGGTTGAACAAGGAGAAAATTACAGTCAGCTGCCTGTCAGGTGCCAGGATCCACCACATAACGCATACACTCAAGTCACTCCACAAGTACAAATATGACTGTCATTGTCCATGTTGGAGTGAATGACTTGAGATGTACCTCCCTGGACTACATGAAAAGAGACATAAAAGAGCTCTCAGATCATGTGACCCAGGCAGGTATAACCGTAGCCCTGAGTAGCATCCTGCCTTCGCCCAGAATGATACCACAGTATAAGGACAAAATGACTGACTACAACAATTGGCTAAGCTTCTGTTGTCATTCAAAGGGAATCCAGTATCTGTCTGCTTGGGATGACATGACTGACAAACCACAATGCTTTGCCAGAGATGGTCTGCACCTGTTGCCCCTGGGATTCAGGTTACTGGCTAAGGCTCTTGCCATCCTTATAGTGCCTTTTTTAGGCAAGGCTCAAAGGACAAAACCACCACCGTAACAGGTACAACTATGCAAAATCTTAAGGTAATGCTACTCAATGCTAGAAGTTTAAACCTCAAAATGCACTCTTTCGAGGCACTCCTAAAAATGGAAAACATCGATATCTGTGCAGTAACTGAGACCTGGTTCAAGGCTCCACAGAGCACCCCTGAAATACCAGGCTACAACTCTTACCACACTTTTCGGCCACCAAACCAGGACTGAAACACTAAAGGTGGAGGATTGTCCATATTCACCAATGATATTCACACCTCCACGCTAGTTGCCCAACACAATGCATCTGAAATTCTCCAGGTGCAACTAACACTAAGTAAGACTGTTATCCAAACTGTAGCTTGCTACAGATCCCCCACCATGCCCCAAGATTCTCTTTATACCTTTCTAAACATCCTGGAAAATATTAAGATACAACCAAACACCCTAATACTGGGTGATTTCAACTACCCTGCCATTAACTGGGAAAACTACTTGTATACCAACACCTTTGCCCAATGGTTCTTGGAATTCATAAATTCCAATGCCGTGGATCAACTAATCCATAATCCCACCAGGGTCTCCAATATCCTCAACCTGGTCATTACGAACATGTTTAATTGATGCTCCACACCAGTGGTCACCACCTCGTTGGTTAGGTCTGACAATAAGATAATCACCTTTGACATCCACAGACCACCCTCACCCCCCAGTAAGGAAACATCTGTAAAAATCTTCTCCAAGGCCAACTTCATGCTACTCAAGTCAGAAGTGACAAACTTCATGACACCCATGCAGATGGGAACTGAAAGTTCGACTGCTGAATCCTGCACTAAAGCACTGTATGAGCACATCCATTCATGCATGAATTGTGCCATCCCAAACAGAACCAAGACACTTTCCTCCAAAAAAAAGGAAGCCAATCTGGTGGTCCCCTTTCATAAACAAACTATACAATAGAAGAAAGAAACTGTTGCAGAAAAGAGGAAAATCCCATGATGCAAAAAACTCCCTTACCAGCCTCAGTAAAAAGCTGAAATCCCTCATAACATCCTCCAAAGCTAGTTACGAAAATAAAATTGCCAAAGATTCCAGAGATAACCACAAGGCATTCTATATCTATGTCAAGAATCTAAATGGCAATGCTCAGATCTGCTCTGAGCTACAACAGAATGGCATTAAATATACTGATCCCAAGGACATTGCCAATATCCTGGAAGATCGATTCAGTGCCAACTTCACCCCCCTCTCACCCCCTAACGGGCCCATCTCAATACCAAAAGATTGCCAAATTCCAGTAATCATGGCCACACAGGTAAAAACAGCACTCTTCAAAGCTAAGAATACAGCATCCATGGGACCAGACAACATCCTGGGCTGTGTACTACATGAACTACAAAATGAACTGGCACCTCATCTAAGTGTCATCTTTAATCATAGCCTTACCTCAGGCTTCATGCCCACTGAGTGGTGCACAGCTACAGTTATCCCACTCCAGAAGGGGGGATCCACCTTGGATTCTGGGAACTACCGTCCCACGAGTCTTAACAGCCTGATCTGCAAGGCCATGGAACATATTATCATGGAACTTATAAACAAAGACACTGGCAAACTTCAAACACTGGACCCCACCCAGTTTGGGTTTGTGAAGGGCCGATCGTGTCTCCTGAGCCTGAATGACTTCTTTGAATCAGTCTCCAGAGCTGTGGATGAGGGTCGGGCAGTCCACACAGCCTATCTGAACCTCACCTAGGCCTTCAACACATCCCCTACTATGGAATCTTAGATAAACTTACTAAGATGGACATAAATCCCTACGTCACTCGATGTGTTGCCAACTGGCTTACTGACAGAACTTAAACTGTAAAAGTAGTTGACTCCAAATCCAGCTCGTGACAAGTGGAGTATCTCAGGGTTCAGTCCTGGGACCTCTCTTGTTTGGTATCTACTTCTCTGAAGTACAGGCCAACACTAAGGGACTCTGGCTACCAAAGTTCACAGATGACTGCAAACTGAGAGCCATTACTGAATCTCCAAATGATGTGAATATTCAACAAATGGGCCTTACAGAAAGAGATGCTTGGTGCCAGAGCCATAGGCTCAAGCTCAATGCCAAGAAGTGTATAGTTATCCCCTTTGGGAAAAAAACACGTACCCATGAATTACCACATAGGTGGCAGTACACTAAACACCGAAAGTGTGATAAGAGGCTGAGGAACACAGGTGGATAGTGGTCTCACCTTCAATAACCACATCGCCACCACAACAGTCAGGAAATCCTTCTATGCGGCACACCTCATCACTAAGGGCTTTTCATTCAGAAAACGGAGGTCATTGTTCCACTGTACTCATCCCTCATTAGACCCATCATAGAGTACAATGCCCCATTTGGTATGTGCCTTACAAGACATCTGCAACAACTGAAAAGGCTGCAGAAGCACCTCACTAAAAGAAATGCAGGCCTAAAGCAGATGCCCTATGCTGACTGACTAAAAAAATTCCAGCTATACTTTGTCGCATATCGTCTACTCAGAGGCAATCTCTGCTTAACATATAAGGCCATGTCAAACCCAATGCTGTTGGACATGCTACACTTAAAGAAATCCCAATCCATCAGAGCCACACACTCCAGGGACCTAAGCCTTGTAATCACAATGAACAAAACATGCTGGAGGGATAGGTTCCTGACCCAGAGACTCCCCATACTCTGGAATAGACTGCCCATACATGTCAAGCAGAGCGCCTCCTTGGCCCTCTTCAAAAGGAACCTTGACGAATGGATGGGAGATAGGAAATTTACCCCGGGGATCACATCAGTCACCCTGCTAGACAGGGGTCCAGGGAGGTAAATATTGTGGGAAGAACTAGCCAGGGAATTGTTATGGCTAGGCGTGTACAGGCCCTAGGGCCAATAATCTAGTACCAACCTATGTACTATGATCAAGTCAATGTCTATAACAGTCCCTTCTTTGAAATCTTCAGATGCTTACAAAGCTGCTTATCAAGGTCCTGAAGTCTTTTAAACATTCTGTTCACCAGATGACAGCAAGCCCTCTTATCCTGCCTTACCTCCAAAAGGACCAACATCCAAGCAGGGTATTATTCAGGAGACACTATGGGCTAGATTCAAAAAGAGTTGCCTCTCAGCATATGTCTGCCCTTAATCCAAAAGACTTGCTCTCAGTGAAAGTGACTTACTTTGTTGTAAGGCATACCTAACAACAGGGTTATACCAGAGGCTAGATTCCAAAACACCTGTTCTCAGTGTAAGTAGTCACTTACGCTGAGAGCAAGTCTTTGGGAATTGAGGCCTGTGACTCATTTCAGGCCTCTAACTACATGGGTCAGTTGAAGAAATGTATAACCATTTCCAGGAGTTGGAGTTCCAAGATGGCTGCATACAGCTTAATTTCAGCTCTCTCAGTGTGAAAATAGTAAGTGAGAATAAACAGCCAGTTTAATTGTCATTTTGGGCAACATTCAAATACTGGCTAGGTAGTACAATGCCTGGATGCATGCATAGAAAAACTTTATAGAGAACACACCTTTCTGCTTTCTGGTATTTGTGAAACTATTAAGGCTTCTAGAGATAAAAGGAGATCTAGGTCATTTGGGTCTCTCATAACATGGAAGGCAAGGCTTGGATCACCTGTCAAGAATCTGTAAGATGCTGAATAAATGGACAGTGCTTCCAGTCTCTCTTAATAGACCTAGGTCTTTACGCCCATGATCTTCATATTTAACCTTTTTACTAGTTTGATTTGTCTGCAGGGGTACATCACAAAGGAGCCCTGTGCTCAATAACTGGCCTAATTAATTCTGAATACAGGGAACAATGACTTTTTTAGATCTGGATTTTTGTGACTGTTGCTGTCACAAGATCAAGAGAGGGAATTACTAACCCATGGTCAAAGGTCCCTAACAATATTTCCATTTTGAAGATGGGTATTGCTTATGCTGTATGCTAAGGGGGAGGGGCTGTCAAACAAATGTGACAATATTATACATTTTTGCATTTAAATTGAGCTGGAGGGTTAGGGTATCAGAGGGGGACTTGACAATGGCTTCCAGTTTGTCGTAATCTGCAAACTTAGTTTAGCCAGAGGTCAAGGGATCCAATCTGAAGATCAGAAAAGAATATATCAAAAAGGAGAGGTCCCAAAATGGAGCCCTAGGAGACACCACTTATTACCTTCAAACTTTCTGCTGGGGCACCTGCCACTCACATTGTGTGGGTTGTCTTTTAACCAGTTTTCTACCCATCATACCACACAGGGATCTACATTTAAGGTTCATAGGTAGTTACTAGACATGAAGTTCAAGACACCATTGAGAAGCCCAGCTAAATCCTACCAATTGCCCCAGAGTACTGCCCAATAAGCGAGTTGCTCAAGGCCAAACAGTAGGCAAATGAAGGGAGTTTCTTTACGGGTCATAGTCTTAATCTTCAGCAGTAACTGCCAGGCATTAAGCTTATTTATAATGCCAACTTCAGATTTTTATTTTATTTTACATTTGTTAACCGGGTTAGTCTGACTGAGCTTTTGGCTCATTTTCAGTAGAGACCCGGGGAGAAAAGCTCCTCAGGAAAATCAATTTTAAATTTTAGAAATAAAGTATTAACAATCAGCTTTAGGCTCTTTTCAGCCGAGACCCAAGGAGAAATGCTCCTCAGGGAATACAGTTTTAAAAAACAAAATATTAACAATCAGCAGAAGAATATGAGACTTGTTACAATATCATTTTAACTGCTTTGTAGAAAATAAATTAATTGTCAGGAAAGGATTTTGAAACCAGTTACATATCCCTTAAAATTAGTACCTAGTTGTTTTGGAGTTTAGAAAAAAAAAAAGGAATATTCAGATAGCTAGTTGAAGATATAAGGGAAATAGAGCATAAATGACCTTTTAGACAGAGTAGATAAAGTAGGTTATTTTGGAGCTGAATGAATCAAGATTGGTTAGAGAGGGAGGAAGGGAAGTGGTGGAAGAGGTAGGAGTATAAGGTTAGAGATGCATTTAGAGTGAGGTGGTGAAATAGGTGGAAGGATAGTGGTTTCAGGGTGGATGGCTACAGTGACAAGACCATTTTTTTAGGTATTTTCTTATGGCTAATTTGAAACTCTTGCTATGGTGAAGGGACTTTATTTCCAAGGGGAGTTGGTTCCAGGATGTAGCTGGGTTATAGTTATAGAGAAGACATCCTATTTTGGTTTTGGGTTTGTAGATGTGTAATAATTCTTGGTCTGAGCTGCGTAAAGTCCCAGCAGGGGATCATTTAGATATGATGGAGGAGAGACTGGGGCAGAAGAAGAGTAGATAGAGGATGTAGTGGATGATTTGTAGTTGATATAGTTGGAGCAGGTGAGGGAATTCAAGCCATTCAAGTTGCTGAAGTGCTAAGCAGTGGTGAGACTTGTAGGTTTAGTTAGCTGCAAATCTGGCCACCTTGTTGTAGGTAGTTTCAAGTTTAAAAATGAGTGTGGAGTTAAGGTTTGTGAATATGTGACAGCTCTATAGGAGTGTTGGAAGTAGTAAAACATATGAGAGAGTTTTTCTGGCTGTGTTGGTTAAGCATTTCTTGTTGCGGAAAAGGTGTCCAAGTTTCTGATGATTTTTTTTTTTAATACAGTTAGTAATATGAAAAAGTGATCTTTACTAACTGGATTTTACCCCCTGGCTGCTGTGCGTATCTGGCCCCAGCGTCCTTGACTCTGTTTCAAATCTTCTATCTTGTAACAAAGGTTTTGATACCTCTACCTACCTGGTGAAAAGGACCCCTGCAAATTACTCTAAGCATCTCTTCATATAAAAAGAAAGTTGCCGCCCGGTTTAGGAACGCCGCTACCAAGGAGGCAAGAAAGTATGTGTTATCTTAACCTAGCGGTAAAGCTGAACACTGGCTTAAGAACTTGTGTATCCATTGTGTATTATTGTGTATTGAGGCGCTCTACCTAGCCAGGATACCCAGCAGCCATACCTCCCCTCTCTACCCCTTAATATTTATACTTTCTCCTCTCCCTGGGCTATCTCCTGTAATTGTTCACAGGACATCGTAATTCTTTTACCTTCCATCTCTGTACTCTAGCTTTGGTTGCTATACAATTTGTGGCCACTAGGTGGCACCCTGAACTAGGCTATTTCTTTTGTACATCTACCTTTTCTCCCCAGAATTGAACCTAATTAAAAATCAGATCCTAATCTAACAAAGAAAGAAGGAACTTTTTTCCTGCCCTTTCTTTACCACTCTTTCTGCTACTTTCCACTTTAATTACACTCAGCTACCTCTCACCATCACAACTACTGTATCCTTCCCTCCTCACTTACCTGTACCAACTGAAAGTACCTAAGTAATCGGTGCTTACAGATTGTTTCTGCTGACATTTTTCAGTTACTTGTCCTAGCTTTGCGACTACTTTCCCACTGTCTATCTGCCTCTTGATCATATTCCCACCTTCAACTATTCCCATTACTCCTTCACCCCATCTTTATCCTGCTCATTTCTCTTCCTCTTCCCTTCCTAACTTATTCTCCTTAGGACGTCCCACTTTACAATTGTGACTACTTTCCCACTGTCTATCTGCCTTTTGATCATATTCCCACCTTCAACTATTCCCATTACTCCTTCACCCCATCTTTATCCTGCTCGTTTCTCTTCCTCTTCCCTTCCTAACTTATTCTCCTTAGGACGTCCCACTTTACAATTGTTAACCTTCCAGGGTTTAGCCCCTCCTGGTCTACCTGCCCGCTCCTCTGTTCCCCTCCCCTTCCCACCTCATATCCTTTCTAATCCCATAAATCCTTCCTTCCCTGTGAGGCGCCATCTTTACTAACTGGATTTTACCCCCTGGCTACTGTGCGCACCTGGCCCCACCGTCCTCGACTCTGTAAGCTACCTTCTGATATTATTTATTATTGCACACTCACTCACTATCTAAACGTCTCAGCCAATAGATGGAAATACTAGTTACAATGGAATATATGTCGTTTGTTTTAAATATTTTGTGCTGATGTATGAGTGGCTTGAACGGTCATCTGTATACTGCATGTACCATGTGGAGTTGTTGCAAGCTATCCCACTTCTGTGACAAGGAGCTGTATCACTTGTTAATTGTACTCCCTCAGCTTAGAGTGGTATTTTCTAGTTAGTTTAGTAACTCTTACACTGCTGGACGCATTTTTGTATGGAACCTCCCTGAAAAATGGGCATTCCCCTGTAAACCTTTTAGTCATGGTAACAGTCACTATATGACTGCAGGGAATCAGAGCATCCTATCTACCTCTATCCAACTACAGGTTGTGCATGTTTCCTGCTAGCAATCTTCCACTATGCTAGGAAATTGTTTTAACCTGGGAGAATCCAAGGCACTAGTTGCGTGTCTGAACTGAATCGCCCTAAAGAGTCCAACTCCTTACATACCAAAGAACTCCCCTCAACTGTAATGTCAAGTTACTATACACCTCCTCTGGGAACTTTATGTTGAGTAAAGCTCTACGGAACTCTAGTTCTTTAAATATTTCACTTCTCCCGGTACTATTAAGAACAATAGGTTTAGTGCTCTAAATACCACCCTGTCTACATCTGTGTTATATACTTCCTTGCTAACACCGGTGCATGGTCAGGGGTGGAATAGCGGTTACTTATACATCGTTAGTGGGCACACCAACTCATAGCCTCCTTTTCTTTTCTTTAAATTAAATAACTGTGCAACACATACAAACGGCTTTAGAGCCTACCGTGTCCTAGCGATGATGTTAGCATAGATCTGAGTTTGGCAGAAACAGCTTTAACCCCCTTTGTTGATAATCTAAATTCCTCTGAGGCATATATTGAAGTGGAGAAAGGCTTGCAACACCTCAGACTTGTGTGGGCAGTAATACAGGTAGTTGCCTCTAACTACTAGATATTAACCTTTTGACTCTATATGTCTGAATAAGTTGACTATCTTATATGCTATTGTTAATTATGCTTTAATGGACCTGCAATGCTACTGCCTATTCCTGTTTCTTTTATGGTTGTGAATGATGAACTAGCTTGAATGTAATATCTCATAGTTCTTCATGTTGCAAACAGCCTCAGTGTCCTATAGCTCACTGTTTTACACTATTTAATAACCTAGTAGAACAAAGTTATACTTTGTAAAAGCACTCCTAGCTAGACTGTGTTATTCTACTTAGAAGTCTACCTTACGTTTTGGCTATACTGTGCCTTGTGACTGTGTAATGGTGCCTCTAGATTTGGATATTGTATTCTGTGTTGCTATACATCTGAAATTGCATTAATGAATGCTTAAAAGCGTGTTGGAATGGAAATGCTGTGCTACTACCTAAGTCTATGCAAATGATTGTTTCTTAACCTTCATTTATTTTTTTTCTCATTTTCCCTACCATTCCTACATTTCAAATCTTCAGTCTTGTAACAAGGTTTTGATACCTCTACCTACCTAGTGAAAAAGACCCCTGCAAAATATTCTAAGCATCTCTGCATACAAAAAGAAACTTGCCGCCCGGTTTAGGAACCCCGCTACCAAGGAGGCAAGAAAGTACGTGTTATCTTAACCTAGATAACCCGGTAAAGCTGAACACTGGCTTAAGAACTTGTGTATCCATTGATGCACTCTACCTAGCCAGGATACCCAGCAGCCATACCCCCTCTCTACCCCTTAATATTTATACTTTCTCCTCTCCTTGGGCTATCTCCTGTAATTGTTCACAGAACCTCGTAATTGTTTTACCTTCCATCTCTGTACTCTAGCTTTGGTTGCTATACAATTTGTGGCCACTAGGTGGCACCCTGAACTATGCTATTTCTTTTGTACATCTACCTTTTCTCCCAGAATTGAAACTAATTAAAGATCAGATCCTAATCTAACAAAGAAAGAAGGAACTTTTTTCCTGCCCTTTCTTTACCATTCTTTATGCTACTTTCCACTTTAATTGCACTCAGCTACCCCTCACCATCACAACCACTGTACCCTTCCCTCCTCACTTACCTGTACCAACTGAAAGTACCTCAGTAGTCAGTGCTTACAGATTGTTTCTGCTGACATTTTTCAGTTACTTGTCGTAACTCCCTCTGTTCGCCCTTTGGGCTTACTTCGCCCGCCCTACCCTACCCCCAATTCCCACCCACCCCAGTGCAGATTGCTGTATACTTCTCATACCACACCCCCTCCCCTAGTCAACGTATCACTTACCTCTGCCAATTAACTACCCAGCCCCACCCACTACTACTTCCTTTAACTACTTTACAGTTTTTATATCCTCTCCCTACCCTCTGCACTCTAATCATCCTTTTTGATAATTTTATACAACTTTCTCTCCTACAGCCACCTCTACTTTATCTTATAGTATATTCTTCTCTCAATCTTTATTCTTCCTGTAATCCTACTCTTCCTAATGGCCTCAATACTGAAGACTACATACTCAAACCTGCTACTCTTAACTTCTATCCTAGTTTCTCTTACTATACCCTATACTCTAACCATTTATGAACATTATTCATTTACTGAACTTCACCACCCCACCAACAAACTCAACCTGCTTCTCACATTAACACCCTCAACCATATAAATATAACCTCCACTTCTATCTATATACTACCAAAATATCATAGATCCAACCATATTAGTTACTTCCAAAACAAGAAAACTTTAAATAACTATTACAAAATTCTAAAGATTATACAAGAACCTCAACAACACCCCCTATTAGATAGCAACATTCATCCAAACCCTGGCCCCAATAACAAAATTGCCAATGACCCACTCAATCCTACTTCTCATACTATAACTATCCTAAAAAGACCCTCTAAATCTCTCCTGATAGCCTACCTCAACATTTGTAGCATTAACAATAACATTTCCCAAGTTCATGCACTCCTAGAAGAGCACTCATTTGATATCCTCTGTATTACAGAAACTTGGCTAAAGCCCTCAACTCATGACCATGAAATTACCCCTCCTGGATACAACATCCTGAGATGTGACCGCAAAGCCAAAAGGGGTGGGGTGTAGCCATTCTCTATAAAACAGAACTTCTGGTCACATCCTTCAATGTGCTCCTAACCCTTTGATACTAATGCAGAAACCCTTGCTGCCAAACTTCAAATTAACGACTGTAAATCTATTTACTTAATTTGCTCCCATCTCCCCCCTGGTAATAATATCAATATTCTTGAAAACATCCTTAGTTGCCTCTCTACTCACCTACCTCAGGAAACCATAGTGCTAGGTGACTTTAATATAGACTGGGCCACCTGTAACTCCACTAATTCTATCGCCCACATAAATCGATACAGCTTTTCCCAAATAATAACCACCCCTACTAGAATTCACAAACCAGGCAGTAAGGAAACCATCCTAGATTGGATCCTTATCAACAGCCATCCTGACAAATATAAACGAAGTACCCTTCAAGATGACATTAGTGACCATGCTCTAACCTACATAATTAAACAAAAAACCCATAGCCCCAACTCAAATAACTTCAAAACCTCACGCTCTAAAAAAACACTTTTTTCCTGAGAGCTTCCAGAATGAACTTAAGGCATGTGACTGGTCACCATTACACCATCTTCAACTTGATGAAGCGGTGACCTACTTTAATAAAAAATTCCTACAAATCCTAGAATACCATGCCCTCCTCTCGCTCTACCCGTATAAGAACCAAAATTGCACCTTGGCTCACTAAAAAAACAGGCAAAATATCCTTCTACGTAATAAAATCTGGGCCAAATGGAGATATCTTGTCTGCACCCTCCTTCAAAAACTAAAACCATGCACCCCTTCAGCTGACTGTTTACCAGATGAATACGTGCAAATAGCAGCTAAAGCCATTGCCTATCCCATTTCCATCCTTACAAATAGAACAATTACAGAAAGCACAATCCCTTCCATCTGGAAAGTCTCCCATATCATCCCTCTACATAAGGGTGGTACTTGTACTGATATTTCTAACTTCCGCCCAATTGCCTTACTCTCTCCAATAGCCAACATAATGGAAAAATGCATTCACCAACAACTACTTGACCACCTTCTCCATAATAACTTACTTGCCAACTGTCAGCAAGGTTTCAGGCCATTTCATAGTACCACCACTGCCGTGCTATCTTTTTCTGACTGTATAAACAAACATCGTAACAAAAACTCTCTTTCTTCTGCTCTATTTATTGACCTTTCAAAAGCTTTCGAAGTGGTTAACCATCATCTACTTATGGACATATTAAAAACCCTATCCCTTGACCCACAGGCATTACTCTGGTTTAAATCCAATCTAGAAAACAGACAGCAAGCAGTACTCTGGAATAATAATCTATCTATGAACCTCCCTGTTAACATTGGAGTACCTCAGGGCTCTATTTTAGGCCCTCTTCTCTTCTCAGTTTTTATTAATGATTTAAATGCCAAAATTCCACAAGCCACCTGTATACAATATGCAGATGATTCTACTTTAATATGTTCAGCGAAGTCCCTAACCTCTCTCCAGACCCTCACCCAAACAGTATTTAATCTTGTTGAAAACTGGTTCATGCAACACTGCCTCCTCAACCCCCCAAAAAAACAAAAGTATTGCTTTTTGCTCTTACTCAAAAGTCTCCACAACTTCACTTCACAGTAACCTCCAACAATGGAACTAGCATAGCTCCAGACACTACAACCAGACTCCTAGGAATTACAATAGACCACAACCTTAGCTATGATGATCATATTAATACTACTATAAATTCTGTCAACAGAAAACTAGGCTCCCTTTAAGGAATCAAACCCTTCCTTACACCAGAAGCTAGAACTACTATTGCCCAGACCCACCTCATCTCTACCATGTTCTATGCTTCTGCCATTTATACCAATCTATCTAAAAGCAACCTTAGCAAACGTGCAACCAGCTATAACAACATTGCCAGATTTGCCACTGGTACCCCTTTCAGAACCCACCACTGTCTCAACCTCAAACAACTAGGATGGTTAGAACTGCAGAACCACCTACTTTATCAACAATACACCATCACCCAAAAGATCCTTTACCACCCCAAGAATACCCCAATCCTCACTAATCTGATTACCCCTTATAAAAATCTGCCAACACTATGCTCAGCTAATAAGCTTCTAGTTTCCACTATTAAATCAAACAACCAGGCAGGGGACTCACTATTCACTAACACAGTGGGAAAAACCTGGGACCTGCTTCCAAGGGAACTCACATCTCTTTCTTCCACACTGCTTTTCAAAAAATACCTTAAAGAATACCTTACTACACACTGGCTATGTTCCTGTTCCAACCCCGACTAATATCTAAATCCCCATCTCACTCTCCCTAGACTTTTCTACTCTGTTGTTCTATTACGTTTACCTGGGTTAACCAGTAACCGTGCCTCTAACTAGTATTTAACAAGATTTTCTTCTTAGTACTTTATAAGAGTATTCTTACTCTAAATATGCTATCCTCCAGTATACTAGATATAAATTATAATGTCTGTACATCTGTAAACAAGGAGAAAAAAAAAATTAAACTTTATATTCTGTTTGCTATCTGCATGTAATATTTGATATGTCACTGCCTATGCTTGGAGCTTTTATTCCCGGTCCTCTACTGAAAAAGGACATATATCCAAGTTAGACTAGCCCAGTCAACAAATGTAAAATAAAAAAAATAAATAAATAAATATGTAGATCAAACTTAAGATGATCATTTATTGTGACACCTAGCAGTACAGTACTAGGTTCAGCTGAGATGGTGGTGGTGTTGCTAGATAAAATGGTAAATGTACTTTTGAGTATGGTGAGGTTTTTGGGGAGGAAGAGCAGGAGCTTAGTTTTCTTCGGATTAAGTATGTTATCACTACGCCATGTCTCAGTGGTGTGGAAGGATGCCTGGGTAGTTGAGTGGAGGTCAGTTGGGTTGTCAGCAATGGTTATAACAGTGGAGTCATCAGCATATTGCACAAGAGATGACTGGGGACAAGAGGAGTAGAGCAAGTTGGTGAAAATATTAAAGAGTAGTGGTCCGATAATGGACCCCTGGGGGACACCCATTTGTACAGTGAGGGGGGGGGATAGTGCAGAGAGCCATTTGACTGATTGCTGGCGGGCAGGGAGATAGCTGGAGAACCAGGAGATAGTAGGGGGAGAAAAGTTTAAGTTAGTGAGTTTGTCAAGGAGGAGAGGGTGAGAGACAGTGTCGAAGACTTTAAAAAGGTCAAGGATTAGGCATGAGACAAGTGTATTGTTATCATGAGCAAGGGAGACTGTGCTGATAAAGGATATTAGTGCAGTAGTTGTACTATGCTTGGGACGGAAACCATGCTAAGTGGGTGTGAGAAGGTTTTCCTGGTGAAGGTAATGCATTACCTGCTTGTGAATGCAATTCTCTAGGATTTTGGAGAGAGGAGAGAGTATGGCAGTTGGTCTAAAGTTAGATATGTCTGAGGAGTTACCACCTTTGTGAATGGGTAAAGTAAAGAAGTTTTTCCATACAGCGGGGACATAGGATTCAGAAATACTACTAAAACTACATCTTCCTTTGTAATAACAGGACTGGCTTTAGAAGATTCAGGGATAAGTGGACTTTGAAAAAAGTCTCTAGGATAAAATTAGCACTGAATTTGTTTGCTAAAATAGTGGGAATTTTTATTGTGTTCAAATAGGTGGTATCACTTTCAATAAGTTCAGAGCAATGTTGGGTATTATTGCTAAGTTTCCAAAGTAGCTGACGAAAGATTTATAACTGTCCTTAATTTCAGATGGTAACCCATGTTCATATGTTGCTTTAGTAGACGTAATTGCATGTTTCACGTTTTTAGTAATATTTGTGTTACTATCCTTGATATGAGGGATTTTTGATCTGCTGTATAATTTAAGGAGTTGGTTTCTTGTACTGCAAATTTTATTTTAAGTTGGAGGACCACTAATGAAGTTCATTTTTAAATTTTGTTTTCTTGTTTTTGAATACTTTGTTCTTGTTGGTACTGTCAGCTCTATACATTTATATGAGCATAGAATTCATTCATGAAGCCACCTGCTGTATCATTGTCAAAGATGATACTGGAATGAATGAATTTTGAAACCTTGTCATAGAATTTGATGAAGCTGGTATGTTTGCAATCCCTGAATTCCAATATATTAGATGCAGAGGCTTTGAGGAGTTTCAAGGTAAAAGTACAACTTAACTGGGAGAAGGAGATACCATGGGAACAGTGCATGAAGAGGCTATATTTATAAGGACCAGACTGAGAATATTATGTCCTCTAGTGGGTTTGTTAACTGTCTGATCCAGGGAGTTTTTGTCTATTAAATCAAAGACCCTCTGGACATACCCTACATTGGAGGTATAGGTGTTCCAGCTAATTGAGAGGTAGTTGAAGTATCTTAATATAAAGGAGTTGTTATGTATATGGAGTTCATTTAGAAATCTTACATAATTATCACAGAACATGGAGGTTATCCTGTAACAGTCTATAAACTAATAGTTTGTCCTGTTTAGGGAGATCTGGAGTTCTGTTAGTAGGTCTCTGAGAATGAGCATGGAGGCTATATGGTCCTTAACAAATATGGAGATGCCACCAGAGTTGCCAATTGGCCTAAAGATATGGTAGGCACAACACTCAGGTATGGAGGGAGTGCTTTCTTCACATTTAAACCATGACTCTACTTAACACAAATTTGGATGTGTTGGTAATGGAAACAGTCTCTCTGAACATGGACTGTCACTTGACTGCTAGGGAAGGAGCCTAAGCTTATGCAGAAGGTTGAAAAATATCATTTTAGAGGTAGTCTACCTAATACATACAGCACTGGATATGGAACCATATATCTTGAGGGGCGGTATCCCTCCTGTTCTAGTTACCCTCATAAGAGGTTCTGGGTGGCAAGTCATCAGTAGTTAGTCTACTTTTGTTGTACATCACTTAAACATGTAAAATTCCCCAACTCAGAATATCTACATTGCTTGCTAAAAACTGAAGTTCACACAAGGCACAGAATTGTTCACAACACCTAAACTAGCCCTCCCAAACACAAATTTACACTTAGTTTAAAAGCAAAAAGTAAAACAAAAGAAAAAAAATAATGAAGGAAAATACAGGCAATATTTCTCATTCACATGAATGTTAAATGAAAGTAGAAACTCGCTACACACACACACACACACACACACACACACAAATCATCAACAATATTCACTTAAATATATACTGTACATGGACACACAAATACACACACTAACCACTATCCACCTAAATCCACTTTAAAGACAATATCTTATTTGTAAAATGAAAAAAGTTAAAATGAAAGAATAAAATATAAAATACAACACTGACTAAGACTAGTCAGTCAGAAAAATTGAATTACTAGCAAAATGGACCCAGTTCTAACACTTTAAACTAAAATTAAATCAAAGAACTAATCTATACAAATAAGAAATCCAAACATAACCTTCAACAAGTGAATATGAGATCTATAAAAATCAACAAACAACACAAAAAGAGAGAAACAAAAAGTACTTCAGAACTACAGTAGAATGCCACCAATGAAACACCATAAATTCATAAAACCCTTTCAAAAGTACCTAAGGCTTTATTCAACAGACAGCTTACACACAAAGCAATTATCACAGCTCACTAAAATGAGCACACAAAGCAATTATCATAGCTCACTAAAATGAATGGGTAGAAGTAATTTAAACCTAATAAAAACAGCAAAACTCAATAAATGGAATATGTGGGGTCTGGTTCACATAAACAAAAACATCTTGTACTAGAGGACTAGAGAACTTGGCTCCAGAATTTTGGGCTCCCTAAACCTACATTGTATGACACTTCATTTATCGCACACTAGACCTCTGTATAGTTTTATATATATATATATATATATATATATATATATATATATATATATATATATAAATAAATAACTTCCATCAAAAACACAATTGCGATCCGCAAATCCCTGACACCAAATGGTTGACTAAGACAGACACTGATCCACAAATGATTAAAAACAGTTTGCCCTACTGCACCCCTCACTAATTATATATGCCAATTCTGAGATTGCACTACAGTGGGGAAAGGGCACATTCCCTTATCCCCACTGTACCATGATCTTAAAGTGAAAAGCCAGTAGTTTTTGATCAGCTCTACTGTTTTTTCACTAGCCAGTGAAAAAACACATTGACAAAAATGCAGTGCAGTTATATAGGTGTATATGAATGCATGCCATGTGAACTAAAGATAGAATATCTAATCACACATAACCTAATACAACTGATCTAAACTCATTTTATCTAATGAAGCATAATTTTAAAAAGTTTTAAAAAAGTATGCTTTTATGCTAGGGAACATGTCCCTCCCCCTTCAGCCCAGCCTCTGAACATATACACAACAATCCTGTGGTCATACTACAGTGGAAGAAAGGGAAAACAGTGGAAGTGTACCACCAGAATGCACAATCTATAAAATAAACTACCACCAATGATCAAAAACTCAAACTTTCCTTATTATCAACAGTTATAACTGGTAAAACGTACTGCAGACTGCCATTAGATAAGGTGTATTTAGATCACTTTTTAAGACTACTTGTGATTACATAAAGCAATAATTAGATCACTTGAACGGAACCTATATGTATAAGTCTTTGACATAAGTGATAAGTTGGGAAGCATACTTTTGACTACAACAGATTTAGCACTAGATAAAGATTGGAATGTGTGCAGTCATAAGGCATTACCAAGTATGCAAGTTAGAGAGCTTGCCAAAGAAATGGCTGCTTGCAAATTTAAACTTGGGCAAAACATAAAAAATAATCAGTTGAATAGCTACAAAGCTGGTCAATGTATGTTTTTAAGCAAGAGGCCATGTCCTGCACTGAATGAAGGATAAAAGGCAATATCTGCTTGATTTACAAAGCCATGTCTGACCCAGCTCTGTTAGAAATGCTACATGTAAAGAAATCCAAATCCCTCCGCACCACACACTCCAGAGACCTCAACCTCATTACCACAGTGAACAGAACATGCTGGAGGGACAGGTTCATAACCCAGAGACTGCCCATGCTCTGGAATAGACTTCCCATACATGTCAAGCAGAGCACTTCACTGGCCCTCTTCAAGAGAAATCTTGATGAGTGGATGGGAAATAGAAAGTTCACCCCGGGGATCACTGCAGTGGCTCTGCTTGATAGAGGCACTGCAAACTAATGTCGGGCGGCATGATGCCAGGGCACTTCTATGGGCTAGGCTTGTAAAGGCTCCAGGGCCATTAGCCTAGTACACACTTATGAACCTATGAAAAATGCAGAAAATGTGGTTCAAGGAATAATTTATCAAAGATATAAAGTGAAGAGAAAAAAGAATGTTGGTAGAGAAATGTTTAACAAGTAATTAATACGAACAGAAGTTAAGATAACTCAGTTGAAGAGCATGAGCTGTTTGGGAATGCTACCTATATCTGTGTAATGGGTACTGTTATTTCAGAAAGGGCAGATGTTCAGGAATATTGGAAGAAAATTAATCACTGAACTGTGAAGTGTCATACTGATGACAAAAGTGTTAATTTTATTCCGAATATGCAGAGTGTAATATTTTAATGGAAGTAAATGGACTTGTGTGGAAAAGTGCAGAAATGGACTTGAAAGCTACACCACTTACTTAATCAGGTCAGAATATGACACAAAATAGTTAAAAAAAAACTAGGCTGCAAAATCATGAAGGACATAGTTCACATATTCACAGACCCGATTATTCATATGTTCATGTAGTAAAGAGCTGCTTAGAACAATACGTAAGTAATGCAAAGTAATTCAGAGCAAAATAGCAATAACTAATAAGATCAGAGTTATAGTGATGGCTGATGTACAAAAAAGAAAATAAATTTGTCAGAAGACAAGAATGCCATTTTCCAAAAGAGATACAAATTTGTTCATTGGTCCTGGTTGCATTCCTGGCTAATATAAAATTAGGTTAAACCCTGAGATCTCACAAATTATGTAAGTACCAATAAGAGTTCCAGCTCCATTAAGGTAAAGAACTTATAGACAATAAAATGTAAAAAGCTGGGTGTGATAGTGAAACAAACAGATCCACACAAGGCAAGGGAAAATAATTTTTGAAACAAAAATATTACAATATTCAACAACACAAGAGAGGATTTTCGCAAGTCAGAAATACAACAGTTCACACACAGCAAAAAAATTATTTATCTGGGTTGATTTATAATGCAAGAAGCTTTAGTTTTATATATATATATATATATATATATATTTTTTTTTTTTTAATTATAAAAATTGCTCCAAATCTTATGCAAAACACTTTTGCTTCACAAAGAAAGGAAGAAATTTGTGATAGTAACACCCCGGTAACTTCAGAAATAGAGAATAATTTAAATTAGATTATGTTGAAAAAATACGAAATGAAATGGATCCTAGTAAAGCACAGGGAGGAGACAGTTTTAGTAACAATGACCCGAGAACTAGTAGTATGAATTTACAGTGCAATTATATCTGTTATTCACAAGGTTATATTAAAGAACAATGATTAAATGACAGTTCTCTCAGAGTATAAATGTGTTTATTGTAAAAGATATAACAAAAATATGAAGAGGGTGTTACAGATTAAAGAGTTTCATGAGATCTGCGATTTATACATCTTTGGTGATAACACCAATACTGTAGATTGTGTAACCATGGCAATAATGACAACCCTGGAACAGATTACAAATGTTGACTAGTACTGATGACCTAAATTTCTAAATAAATTCTAAATGACCTTTCTTGCACATACAGGAAGAAGAATTATTGCAAATTGTAAACAAACCAACATGGAGAAAGAACAGACTAGATACTGTGTTCCTAAAAAGATAGTTACTACATGTCAAGTTTTACCCTCATTGATGTGCAGTGATCATGGGGTTATAAAGGTTAAACTACTGCTAGATAATTCTGCCAATCTGAAATTTAAATCAATGTACAGAAGACTAATAGCTGCATCTATATCACTTCATCAAGTGCGTAAATATTGAATGCTTACATCATCGAATATTCACGTACTCTAAGAAGTTATTGTGGGGGGCTCTGTACCACGCATCCCCTGCTAAATATATATTCCTACTCCAAGACCACACTACAGTGAGGAAAGAGCAAAAAATCTTCACTGTACTGCAAAAAAAATTCACAGACTTCAAGTATATGAATATTCGACGATGTAAGAGTTCAATATTCACGTACTCGAAGTGATAGGGACCCTAACAGCTTATATGGGAAGCAAAGCAGTCACTATGTAAATGGAGTGATACAGAAAGACAAAGGAGGAATTTGGCAAGTTTTGAAAAAGAAAACTGAATGCACAATAAAAAAAAATGTTTAACATCAGCATCTAGGAGCACAAGGTCTGGAGGATATATTTATCATAAGTGCGAGGTACTTAAGATGAGATAAACAATACAAAAAAAATGGAAATGGGGTCAAACTCTAACTTTGAAAACTGAACAGACAAATTAAATTGTGGGACACGATCAGGAAAAAGACTGAGGAAAATTTATATCAAAATATTTAGCATACTAGAAAAACATTTTATAGCTGCATAAGAAGTATGAGTAACGCTATACAAACACACACATTTTAGAATCATACACAGTTTATTCTCAAGCACAACAGATTGTAGCTATAGTTCCAAAATCTTATACAAAACACTTTTGCTGCACAAAGGAAGGAGGAAATTTGTGACATTAACACCCAGGTAACTACAGAAACAGAAATTAATTTAAATTAGCCTGTGTTGAAAAAATACTAAATTAAATGGACTCTAGTAAAGCACAGGAAGGAGACAGTTTTAGTTGTGATGACCTGAGAACTATTCAGTATGAACTTACAGTACCATTACATATGTTATTCACTAGGTTATGTAAGTATGGAGACATGCATTTGTTAAATACATCTTTAAGGGAAAAGGGAATCACATAGATTCATAGATATTATGAGGCCAACACATCTCATAAGCATTCTTACTGTGCTACTACCCTCCCTTAGGCTGCACATTCTTTCTGCAGGAGGATCATACCAGTCAAATCTGGAGTAAATTTGTGCATATTTATCCAGTCATCTAGTTTATATTTGCAGAAGACAGTGAGTCAGACTATTTAACATATATGGGAAGTTTAGTCCAGAGGTTTAGGATGCATTGTGTTATAAACCTGATCCTCCATCGTGTTTAAATGTTGGTAAATATTTAGGTTCCTGTTACTAGTACTGGTAGAGATATTGAACTTGCAGAGAAACAGGAGGTCCAGGACAACTGGATCTCTACTGGCACAGTAAGCGGGATAGACAACTTCCACTAAAAGTATGAAGACACTGAATAAAGGGCTAGAACTTCCAGCCTCTCTTGGTAGTTCAGAGAGTTTAGGCCTGTAATATTTTTGGTTAGGAACCTTTGGCTTGTAATTGTTTGATATGTTTAGTGAGATACATCCCAAAGAGGGGGGGGGGTGATATTTAATTACTGGCCTGATCAGTGCAGAATAAAAGGGAGTGATTACACCTTTAGCCATTGGTGATATTCCTTTTGCAAGTAGCTGGGTTAAATAAAAGCACCTGACAACCATTGTCACATGATGGTCAAAAGAAAGGGAACCATCAACCTAAGTACTGTACCTAGGTCTCTAACTACATTTCATTTGTACAGGTGTGTTGTCTAGAAAGTAAGATGAGGGGTGGCATTGTCTACCAAAAGTGACAATACATTTTTTAACATAGTTTGAAGCCATTTTTAGTATACCAAGATTTTACATGGGGAAAATTTATTCTGGATAGCTTGGGTATCATAGAGTGAGTCAACACCACCAGTTATCAATTATCTGCAAAATTTGTTAGCCAAAGGTTTTAGCTGTCTACTTAGAGATATGAGAAGTAAATGACAAAAATGAAAGGTCTCAGCACCAATCCCTGAGGAACACCTCTGTTCACTTTCATACTTTCTGATGAGGTACCTGCAACTTGATTTATGTAGGTTCTGTCGTTCAAACACTGCTATTCCACCTTAGTACATATGGTTGAATTTTAAAGCATTTGACTTTTGTATGATGTCAGCACTGGGAGGTCAAGATGTGCTGCATGCACTGCATGACCATCATCTATAGCATACTTTTACCCCTTTGAAGAAATTTAACAGATTAAAGAGACAGGCACTACCCTTCACAAAGCCAAAGTGTTGGGGGTCAAGTCTAACATAATTCTTGGCATCTCAATTTAGAAAATCAGCTACATGTTCCATGGCTTTGCAGATAAGGCTTGTAACACTGATAGGTCTGTAATTACCTGGGTTGGATGTAAGGCTACTCTTAAGGAGGGGCATCAACACTGCTGTTACACTCATCAGGGACAAACCAGTAGCTAAATTTAAGTTAAACAATTTGAGGAGTGTATCTGGAAGGGCTGTTGAAGAAGCTGCATCCACGATGCAAGAGAGAGAAGTATTTCTAACTTTGTGATGCTTACCAATGTTTCTGACCAATGAAAATTGATCCAGACAGTATGAAGTTGTTCATCATCCAGCACACCACTGGAAAAAGTGATTCTTGAGAATGCTGTTTGACATTTTATCTGTGCCTGAGATCTTGCAGAGAACTGCCATATACATTATTGCGAGATGAGACGTGTACATCACTGATGATGTACTAATTTGAAATGAGACCAAACTGCAGCAAAGAGAAATTAAAGAAGTTGCTAAAAGGCTGGGACAAAATAATCTAATATTAAAGAAAACAATGTCAGACTTAAGTGACAAACATCAAATATACTAGACACATCTTGATGCATTAGCATGTTGCAACCTGATGCAGAGAAAGGAAAGGTAATAGTCTAAATGGAAAAGCATTAGACAAGCAAAAGTATTTCTAATATTTCTGGTCATGGTGGAGTATTTGGCCGTTTCTTCCAAACATGTTGGAAGGAGTTATGAGTAACAAGATCTTGAGAATATCGTAGGACTGCATGTGGGGCAAGGAAAGGAGAAAAGTTTCACAACTTTAAAGAAACTGATGATAGACTTTCCAACTTTATGTTACTATGGTAAACCAAAGGCAGCTCTGTCATAGGTGGATACCAGCCATACTGGCATGACAGCAGTGGTTACCACAGGTTGCATACCACTAACTGAAGTAAAAAGTTCTGCGAGTATGTTCATGGGAAACAACTCTTGTGTTAAATAACCAAAGCACAGGGTTGCATGGATGTCACGGAAACACAAACACGGCTCCAAAAGTAAAGTTTATTACCACATCCACAAACAAACTCTTATGTTGAGACTGATCAAAAGCTATTACAGAATATTCTTCTGAAGCCTCAATTAAGCACTATTACATTTTCAAAGAATGATCTGACAATTCAGTATTCCCCAGGAAGAGAGATGTACATTACAAAGGCACCGAAAATACAGTTGCTAAAAGACATGAAAAATATAGGATGGCCAGACAAAAGTATCAGTGCCAATACAGATGCACCATCAATATCATGTTGATTAACTATTTGCAACATAAATCAAACAAAATAATTGTATCTAATCAATTCTCTACAATTCCTGAAAGAAATCCTGAAACACATCTTGGAATCATGAGGATGCACAAGATGTTATGTTTTTTTGACAAGGATGTCATATCAGACAGAAATGACGATAAAGGGCTGTCAAGTATGCAATATGTTTCACAAAAACAATATGAAAGAAATGATACCACATAAAATTTCAGAATGGGTATAAAGCAAACATGCTACTGACATGCTTCAATTAAGGACTTACACTGCACAGTCACACCTCTATCACTGTGACAGTATAAAATACCCAGAGGTGATAAAAATGAGACAGACTTCTAAAGTGGCCATGTTACAAGTGGTAGTCTCAACATATGGAATTCCCGATGTCCTTACCAGAAATAATGGTCCACAGTTTGAGAGGCAATTGTTTCATAAATTTGAAGAAGAATACGCATTTCAACATATTAAGACCGTTTCATGATGTCCACAAACACTCAGGTGGAAACAAGCAATTCAGTGTCAAGAACATCATAAGAAAGTGTGCTGCTACTGCAAAGTAAGACTTGTCTATCTTTACTACATCAAAACACTTTGTTACAACCTGCTGGGCTATCTCCTCTGCATTTAATGGGGAGAACATACAAAATGAAATTGCCAGTGTATGCAGTGTCAGAAAAAAAAGTCTGGTTAAAAAAGGAGACATTTAGATATGGGATATAGTGAAAGGACAAAGTACAAATAAGTAAGCATTCAGTGCAACACACATCCATAGTAGTGGAAACTGTTGAAACGCTTAGATCATAAATTGTTAAAACAAGAAAAAGTGGGTTCCTTAGAAGAAACAGGAAGACAGAAGTAATTCCCTACAAAAACAGAGTTTGTTTTAAATTCTACCACAGTGAAAGAGGAATCTTAGAAGATGGCACAGTAACCAGAAAGAACGTGTACCAGTTTTTCTTACTTTAATTAGATTATCATGTATGACATAGGCAATCATATATTTATATAAATGTAAATAAACCATATTGAAATATTTTTTGTTGCAAGTATTATACATCACTTATAATCTATCCAGTCACTGTCAATCAAACATTACATGGCTCATTCAAATCCTAAGTGTTTTTAAACCTCATTCCTATGTACCAGCTTTTCAAGACTATTCTGAAAGAGAAATATTTCTTGATGCCTTATCAGAAATATTTTAATGTATTTATCTGCCAAGTCAACTCACTCAGACTTGACTGCATTTGCTAAACAAGTCACCAAAAGAACCATATATAGAACTGTGAAGATACCAAGATGATAGTAAACATCTGAAGCTAGTTATGATTTTCCACACGACAGTAAAGACTAATTACTACTATTGCTATTAGTAAATGTTATTTTATTTTTGAAATTGTGGGATTTGTTATCCCTATGGCATTTGTCATATAGTACAGGTGGTATTCATTTTAACAAAAGCTGCCATGAAAATAATTCTAAAGGGGGAGGGGACATAATTTACATAAATGTCTCCTCTTTATATACCCATAATGTTAGTGCACACACCATATATCATAACTTCCATTTTCAGATATTTGTCTGCCAATCAGTAAAGTGCTCAGATACATTCATTCCACTCTCCTGTGTGCCACTGTCATTACACTACTGGCACAGTCTGGCTGTGTCACAGAAACCAACCCACATAGACATGGCATATTCTCCCGAACGGGTGGTGGGCTCATATAGACATACCCGTGATGTGGGATTACGTAACAAACATTAAGTTTAACTGGAATTCCAGGTTGAATACACTAACTAGTGAGAGTAAACACAAGCCTGGTAGCACTTTTCAGAGAAACTGCAAGCAATGAAAAACTTGGAGGACAGAAACAAGGGTGTTAAAACAAGGCAAACTACATCTGTGGATTATAGCTAAAAACAATCTTAACAGCATACATGATTTATATTGCGCCTTAATATACAGTCATGTGGCCCACATCTGGGCTGCATACAAGTACAACCTGTCAGGTTATAACTAGTGCAGTAACTATGCATTTCAATAAGCCTACACACAATAAGCAAACAGTTCTCTTGCTAGGACGATTAAGCATCTAAGCGCCAGCAGTTTCATTACATATGTATACTTAATTTTGTCCATGTAAAGGGATCCTGGTTCAATTTTTAAATTGCTCATTATAAACTCTACAATGTCACATTCAATTTTAATTAATTCATTAAAACCTATATGAGTAACTGCTGCAAATTATTTGGGTTTAAGAGAGATTCTAAAAAAATTTCACTACCCAAAAATCTGTAAAATCTAATTTTAACGGGAATAGAAGTAAGTTAGCTACACCTGCTAGTATCTCAGCAGACTAAACATTTCTGAAAAAAATAATTTGAAATGGACTTGCAGTTCTATTCTTCTTCTCTGTAAATGGGAATTAGAGCTGAGCACACACTTTGCATTTCAGCATTTTATCTTGTGACCTTCAGCTAAGTAATCATTTTCAATTCTGCCTACATTTTTCTTTCACCATGCAGGTGCAGAAAATGGAGATAAGGTCCTTGAAAATCAAGGCAACAGTAGACAATTAGTTGGCATATATTTATATGAGCATGAATACTTTCTAGTTTTATATTACATTATTTTTTAATCACTTTGTCTTTTTCCTTCAGCTCTTGGCGTCTCACAGCAAGCACGGAAAACTTTTACAGGAATCAAGTATATGTTTAACAGTTTTCAAGCACTGTTGCTTGCATTGTATGCAGTACATTTTAGAAGGGGGTTCTTAGATGTTCTGAGTATTGAAACATTTAGATGCTGGGGAGGATGATATGTAGATAAATTACTTCTTGTCTTACAGTATGCAAATTAAATCAACTCAACAAATTATTTTTATTTAGAATAACTTGGCTACTATCAACAGCTGTAGCCATTGTCTCTTTACATAATATGTACATCTTTAAATCTTAACTTGCTACATTTCTAGAGCTGCCATTTCCTGGATACAACAGTGTAGTAGATGAAACAGATGGAGATGCAAACTCGTTTCTTTCTTATTGAATGTTTTCACTACTGTCATTTTAAGCAACTTCTTTATAACTCATATCCTGAGTGGGTATATGGTTTACTGTCTGGTATCAATAACTTCCTTCTGTCATTAACATGTCCTTACTGTCCATCTGAAACCGACTAGCTATGACAGACAGATCAGCATGAACCATGTCCAAGACCCTACAATGGTAGTTAGTGGCCATCACTTGTAGTCAGTCATGAGGGCAATGCCTTTTCCTTTTTAAGCCTAGTCATTCATGCCCCAATTTTCCCAATTATCATTGCCCAAGGACTAGAATGGCTTTGGTATATGCCTGTGCCTTAGGGCATCTACATTCAGTTTCTAAATGGCAATGTACTGCCATCTCCCTCTCACTCCTAACTGCACATTTCTGCAGTTGTACAAGCTTCCATTTTAACTGCTACCTAGACAATGATATGTTCCCACTCAAGGAGGGATAGCAGTTTATCACATACTCATGATTTCACTAACCATTTAATCTTTCGAGAATCCAAGTGCATTACCAAACTTTGGTGCTCAGTATTGCACAGGGAAACACAACTACCATGGACAGCCTGTTGGCACAGCACAGTATATTCTACAATGCAACTGGTAATTCAAGATTAATTTGTGACTGTGGTGATGAAGCGCAAACTAAGCAAAAAACTGAAGGCTTGGTCACAGGCTAGCCCAACCTTTCTAGTGAGTGGAAGACAAATAATTTGTTTTTACCATACTGTCTCTGAGTATTCCTTATGCAACTATCACCAAATGAATGGTTTAAGTGTGGATCTTCCTTATGTTCATTACACATGCAAATAAACATACTTGTAAGTTGCCAAAGAAGTTACTCTTGTAGCATACTAGGGATGGGAATGGAGGTTCGGCATAGGGAATTCCTGAATGTGTAGTATGATGGCATCTGGAAAGTACAGTTGTGTACACTTACCATAAATGTAGATGTTAGAGTGTATTCACTGTTGCAGTCATTACATTTGGGTTATCTGCTTGCAGTAGCCCTCAGTCGGCCTGATATTCATAGTCTTGGGTCCTGTGTAGGTTGCTGTCTCATCTTCCGTGACGTCAGGTAGTCAGGGGTATAAAGCATGCAGCCGACGCCATTACATCAGTTTATTTCTTGCCCCAGAAATCAGGTGCCCCCCCTAATGGGAAGCAATTAAATATATATATATATATATATATATATATATATATATATATATATATATATATATATATACACACACACACACAAATGGTATACCACCAAAAAAAAAGCAAATAAACTAAAAACATTTTAAGCATAGTAAAGGAGAGTAGAGGTATAGCCAAAAGAAGTCAGAGGGCTGGAGGGAGGGTAACCAGGACTGCAACAGTGAATACACTCGAACACCTACATTTATGGTAAGTGTACCCAACTGTACTATGTTCTTCGTGTTTCATTGTTGCAGTCAATACATTTGGGTAGATTCCCAAAGCTAAGGATGGGAGGAGGATTTTATATAGCCTTAGGACCAGCTATAAGGCCCTGCAAGACTGCAGTGGCAAAGCCAGCTCTGGATTTAGAGAAAATAGGCAAATGATAATGCTTGGTGAAAGTATGTACAGAACTCCAGGTAGCAGCTTCTAGGATGTCCCTGGTAGGGACACCTCTGAGAAAGGCTGTGGAGTTAGATCCAGCCCTTGTTGAATGGGGTCTAATCCCCTGTGGGATAGGTTTTCCATGGTGCTTATAGCAGAAATGAATGCAATGGCCTATCCATTTAGAAATGGTTTGCTTTGAAATAGCCTTCCCCTCTGTCCCTGCAGCAAAAGCCACCAGCAGTTGTTCAGATTTCCTTTGAGGTTTAGTCCTATCCAAGTAAAATCTAAGTTGTCTGTGCACATCTAAGGAGTGCAGGGTGTGTTCCCCTTTGTTCTGTGGATTAGAAAAGAAGGTTGGCAAATGAATGGACTGATTAAGAGCCACACTGGAAACCACCTTGGGCACGATGGAGGGATTGGCTCTGAGGGACACACTGTCTGCATGAAAGATGATGAAAGACTCCACTGCCATAAGGGCCTGTAATTCAGATACCCTTCTTGCTGAAGTGATTGCTAAAAGGAAGGTTGTTTTCCAAGAAAGGAATTTCAACTCTGCACTTGCAGCCGGTTCAAAAGGAGGAAGAGTGAGCTTTTCCAATACAAAGTTAAGGTCCCATCCTGGAGTTGGGGCTCTCCTGGGTGGTCTTAAGTTTTTGGCCCCCTCTGAGGAACTGCTTAAGCAGTGGATGAGAGAAGAGGGGTGGTTCTGTGTTGTAATGAGCTGAAATGGCTGAGGCATGAATTTTGATGGAGGAAAAAGAACAAGAAAAAGTTTCCCCAATGGGGGTACTTAGCTTTAGTTGAAGACTTGGTTCTGAAACTCGAAAACAAAAATTTCAGTAGTCTGCCGACCGGCACTTGCGAACTGCTACTGCTTCTGCTTCAGGCACCGCATGGCAAGAAAGACTGATGTCATAGCATCGGCTGCATGCTTTATACCACTGACTACCTGACGTCACGGAAGATGAGACAGCAACCGACGCAGGACCCAAGACCTTAATAATCAGGCCGACTGAGGGCTACTGCAAGCAGATAACCCAAATGTAATGACTGCAAAAGTGAAACGCAAAGAACATCCCCAAGAAAAGCAAAATGATTTGCAGCAGCAAAGGCAGAGATTCTACAGTTCAAATTTTATAGTCCAAATACATCTGTAGGAAGATTAAACATTCAAAGAAGTGATGCCATTAGAATGTTTGATTAATCTGCAAGAAAGCGTTCTGTCAACACAATAAACAAAAAATATCAGAGGAAAAAGAACGCCAATCTCCACAAATGCCGGAACACATGCACTATCCAAACAAACAGCCCCAGTCCTCTGGAAAAAAACAAGCCAATGTTGTTCTCAAAACTGGAAAGTAGTCGCCAGAATCAGAAGTTAAAATAGCAATCTTCATTTATTGTGGCAAAAATGTTAAGCGCTTTCACTCACTCAGACGTGAGCTTCATCAGAACATTTTACAAACTGATACAAAGAGTTTAAATACTACCTTTGGCGTCAAATCCATTAGAATTTAAAGGGACATAGCGCTATAACTGATCATAGTATTCAGTCATATAAAATGAACAATTCCTAAAATGTTTAAAAAACACACACAAATAAATTCTTAAATACTCTAATAGTTGATCAATAATCATACATCTAAATGACATTATTTGATACATATCTTAAACATGTATGTTCGTCTAAAAATGTGAAGTACATAGTACTTGATAACTACTTCTATTTCTAATAAATAGACTACTATTCCTAAACATTAAAAAATACTATACTGAATAGATGAACCATATATGTGTGAAAATATCTCACCATGTCAACCTAACCAGTTCCTACCCCCACTAATAATAATAATAATAATAAATCTACCTATTAGTTCTAATAGTTAGTAAGGGTTTAATTGATATACTGTCATTCAACCCTGGTGGTGTTGAGGCATCCGTCGGTAGCTGCCACCATACTTCCTTATATGCCAAGATGGTTTTGCCACCACCTCTAAGGTCTGAAACAACATTTTCCAAAATCATAACTAGATCATAACTACATTTTTTATGAAGGCGAACATTTCAGACAAACTAAGGGCGTTGCTATGGGGGCTGCCTGTGCCCCTATATTCGCCAATTTGGTAATACTTGACTGGGAAGAGACTGTGGTATTTAACAGTGAATATTATAAGTATGTAAAGTACCACGCTTCCTAGATTATATTTATATTTTGTGGGATGGCAATCAAGCGAGTTTAAATGATTTTTTTGGACTACTTAAATAACAGCGGTGAATTTCTTAAGTTCACATCCACTAGTAGCAGTGATGGAGTAGCTTATTTAGACACATTTATATCCAATGGTGAAGAATGTTTCAAATCAAGAATACATAGGAAAAATACATTTATAAATTCATATTTGGAATATACCAGCAATCATCCTAAAAAAACTGATGTACAACATTTTTAAGGGACAGTGCATTAGGGCTGTAAGGATGACATCTGAACAGAAAGATACTATAGAAGAATTATATTACATCACTGAATTATTTAAAGAAAGAGGATATAATAGGAAAATGATGATGGATGTGAAGAAATATGTTATTAAGGAAAGGGGAAATAAATACATCCCACTATTGGGTGCTAACATTAAGGGTGAGAATTTAAACATGATTGACAGGGGAGTTATGACTCAAAAAGAGACCAATGGTGCTTACAATAGAGCCTGTGTTTTAGAATATGGTCCACATACGAACAAACTAAAGGATATTTTAACAACTAATTGGAATGTTTTGATAGTGGACCAATATATGGAGGATATTTTAGGCCCCAAACCAACATTTGTGTACAAGTTGGGCCGAAATATTAAAGCCTATTTGGAAAGGGGTATCAGAAGTATTGGAATTGAAAACATCAAGAAGCATACCACAAAATGCGGTGCTTGCAACCAATGTTATGTTATTAATGAGGATGAAGGGATAGTTTTGGATAACGTCAATAGAACTAGACTGAGATTTAAACAAGGCAATTGCAATACGAAATTTGTTATTTATTTGGCAAAATGTGGGGCATGCCCGGGATACTATAAAGGGAAGACTGAGAGAAATTTAAAAAAAAACGTATATATGCTCACGTATATAGTATCACGACGAAAGACATCAACAATGCCCTTTATAGGCATAGGTTGATACTAGGCTATCTGCCCTAGGGCATTTATAAGCCTAGCCAGAGTGTGTTTGGCTTTCGCCACCCTATTAGATTAGTTGACTGTGCCTCTGTATAGTAGGTCACAGAAGATAGCCCTTTTAAGGTTAGTTTACTATGCCTCTGTCTAGTAGGGACACAGAAGAGATCCCAGGGGTAAACCTACGATCTCCCATCCACTCGTCAAGATTTCTCTTGAAGAGGGTCATTGAGGGGCTCTGCCTAACATGGATTGGGATTTTGTTCCAGAGTGAGGTGAGCTTCTGGGATATGAATCTGTCCCTCCAGCATGTCCTATTTATTTCTGTGCTGAGGTTCAAGTCCCTGGAGCATGTAGCTCTAAGGGATTTGGATTTCCTGAGGTGAAGCATGTCCATTAATTCTGGGTTGGACATGGCTTTATACGTCAGGCACAGATTGCCTGAGTAGGTGGTAAGCAACCGAGTAGAGCTGGAGCTTCTTTAGCCTAACAGCATAGGGCATCTGTTTGAGTCCCTTGATCCTCTTGGTGAGGTACTTTTGAGGTCTTTCCAGTTGCTGCAGGTGTCGGGTAAGGTACATCCCAAATGGGGCATTGTATTCAATTATGGGCCTGATGAGTGATGAGTAGAGGGGCACAATGACCTCTCTTGATCTAGATGTGAACCCTTTCATGATAAGGTGGGCTATATACAAGGTCTTTCTAACCACTTTGGCAATGTGATTGTCAATGGAGAGATTGCTATCTACTTGGGTCCCCAAATCCCTAATTCCTTCTTCCATACTTAATGGATTACCACCTATGTGGTAATTTGTAGGCACTTTGTTTTTCCCAAAAGGGATGACTATGCACTTTTTGGCATTTAGCTTTAGGCCATGGCTCTGGCACCAGTTATCCGTCTCTGTGAGACCCTTTTTGAGGATGCTTGTGTCAGTCGGCAAGTGGATTATGGCACCCAGTTTGCAGTCATCTGCGAACTTGGTCAGCCATAGTCCTCCCGTGTTAGCATGTACCTCAGAGAAATATATACAGAGCAAGAGAGGTCCCAGGACTGATCCTTGTGGGATGCCATTTGTAACTGGTTTAGAGTCTGACATGACATCTGCAATTCTGACCATGTGGGTTCTATCCCTGAGCCGGTTTGCAACCCATCTTGTGACACAGGGGTTGATATTTAAGCTGGTGAGCTTATTTATGATGCCCAAGTGGGGTATTGTGTCAAAGGCTTTTGCGAGGTCCAGGTAGGCTGTGTGGACTACCTTCATCTATGGCCTTGGTGACTGTTTCAAAGAAGTTGACCAGGTTCAAGAGGCAAGATCTGACCTTAAAGTCAAATTGGGTAGGATTCAGTGTTTGGAGGTTCCCAATGTCTTTGTTTATGAGTTCCATGATGATACGCTCCATAGCTTTGCAGACCAGGCTAGTCAGGCTTATAGGGCAATAGTTTCTGTGGTCCGTTGTGGCACCACCTTTGTGGAGTGGGATCACTGTTGCTGTACGCCATTCCTTGGGTACATATCCTGTAGTAAGGCTGAGACTGAACAGTGACTTTATGTGAGGGCTCAGTTCTTCTTGGAGCTCGTGTAAGACCCCATTAATGCTGTGTTTTTTGCTTTGGAGAGGGCAGCTCTCACCTGTGCATCTGTGATGTCAGGGAGGATACACTCTGTTGGGATAGACATTTGCTCTTTTGGGGGGTAAGGGGGGAGTTTGCACTGAACCCGTCTGCCATGATGTTGGCAATGTCTGTGGGTTCAGTGTATTTTTTGTCATTTTGCACTAACTCAAGAGCATATCTGGGAGTTGCCACCCAGGTTCCTGACATAACTAAAGAAGGCCTTGTGATTACCTTTAGTGTCTTGTGCAATTTTTCTTTCGAAGCTGGCCTTAGATGATTTTATGAGTGATCGTAGTTTCTTGCTAGTACTGATCACAGATGCCTTCCCTTTTTGGGATTTTTCTCTATCATGTAGTAGCTTCCTCCTTCTGTTGTATAGCTTATTTATGGCTGGGGTCCACCAGACAGGTCTCCTGCCTTTGGAGGAGTGAGTCTTGGTTTTATTTGGGATAGCACGATCCATGCATTCCTGTAGGTGTCCATAGAATGCTTTTGTAAAGGATTCTGCGGCTTGGGCCGTATTTTCCACTGGCCCGGGGGATTTGAAGAATTCCACCTCGGTTTTGAGAAGTGTGAAGTTTGCTTTTGAGAAGTTCTTCACCGTGGTTTCCTTGGCTGGGGATGGGGACGGGATATGGATGTCCAGTGAGATTAATTTATTGTCAGATCTTACCAATGAGGGGTATACCTCTGGTATGGAACATAGAGTCCCCATGTTGGTGATGATCAGGTCCAATATGTTTTCCCCTCTTGTGGGAGTGGTGACCAGTTGTTCCACAGCATTTGAGTTTATAAATTCTAGGAACCATTGGGCGAGGGTGTTGGGGCTTGAGTAGTGCTCCCAGTCTATGTTTGGGTAGTTGAAGTCACCCAATATAATAGTGTTTGGAGAGACCTTCATATTCTCCAGTGTTCTCAGGAAAGCCGAGTGGGGTTCCTGGGTTTGGGAGGGTGGTCTGTAGCAGGCTACAAACTGAAAGGCAGTTTTGCCCACTGTTAGTTGCACATGGATGGTCTCTGATGCTTCGTGCAGTGCCACTAACCTGGAGGTGTGGGCATCTTTGATGAATATGGATACTCCCCCTCCTTTTGTGGTTCAGTCCGAGTTTTGGGGCTGAAAAGCATGGTATAAGGTATAACCTGGTAGTGCTGGGGTGCTCTCGGGAGCCTTGAACCAGGTTTCTGTTACTGCACAGATATCGATATTCTCCATACTGAGGAGAGCCTCGAGTGCGTGCATCTTGAGGTTTAGACTTCTGGCATTCAGCAGCATTAACCTTAGTTTCTTTTTCCTTGTGTTGTCTACGGAGGTGGGTTTGTCTTTTGAGCCTTGCCTAAAAAAGGCACTATGGGGTGGCAAGAGCCTTAGCCAGTATTCAAAGCCCAGGGGTGACAGGTGCAAGCCATCCCTAGCGAAGCAACGTGGCTTGTCGAGCATGTCATCCCAGGCTGACAGACACTGGATCCCCTTTGAATGACACCAATACTTTAGCCAATTGTTAAAATTGATCATTTTGTCTTTATACTGTGGCATCATTCTTGGTGAGGGCAAGATGCTACTCAAGGTCAGGGTCATACCGGCCTGGGCTACATAATCAGAGAGCTCCTCTATGTCTCTTTTCATGTAGTCCAGGGAGGCACGTCTCAGGTCATTCACACCAGCATAGACAATGATGGAGTCATATTTGTACTTGCTTTGGAGTGACCTGAGTGCTTGTGTTATGTGTCGGATCCTGGCACCCGACAGGCAGCTTACAGTGACCTTCTCCTTGTTCAGCCTGGTGAGTGAGACATCAGTGTGTCTGACAATAGAGTCACCTATTACAAGTGTATTAGGTGTGTTGTTTAGCCTTAAGAGCTGTGACTGTGTGGCACACTGACTTTGTGAACTATGTGATACGTGGGTATTGTTGTGGGGTAGCGTTTTTTTGGATGCCTGCTTTGGAGGTCTCTGCTGCTTGGGCAGATTTTTATTTAGAGCCACAGAGTATGTTTTTGTGTGTTTATGTGTTTGGTTTGCTGTTGTGATAGGTCTATGTGAGACTGGATTTGTGGTGTGTGTGGTTACCTTCTCCTCCTGACGGACTGGGTCAGTACTGGGTTGAGAGAGCTCAGCCTCCAGTTTGGCTATATAGTTGCATCTCTCAAATATATTTCAGCTTGTTGGGAGGAGGAGAGGGTGGTCTGTGTACATAAGGCAGTTGTAACATTGCCCAAGATTCCCAGATTCACCAGCTGGACTGGAGAGTAAACCCGAAACTGACTTTTGGACATGCCAGAACAGTACAAGGAACTACTTTTTGACTGATCAAAAAGGACCAATAGGGAGCCAAGTACTTAAAGGGAGTATAAGAGAGTGTAGTGCTTTAGTTTATTAGTGCTTACTTATAAGATTACTTATACGAGCAAGTGCAGGACTTTAGAATAAAAATAAAGTGCTTACTTTGAGGTTTAGAACACTTCTAATGGAAAAAGTGAAGAGCAGACTTTGTGGAGCCGGGAATAGTCCAAATCCATTTAAGCGGCGCTGCCTGATGCTGTGCTATGCATAAAACCACGCAAATGCGGTTTTTAAAGCAGGGAAACTGAAAGAGATAGGAATTGACCCAAAACGGCCAATAAGCTACTAGTTTCAGGGCTGAGACCACTCCTCCAGGGACAGATAGGCTGCTCAAATCTCCCCACTCTCACTGGTGAACAGAGAAGCTTCCTCCTATCCAAGTAAGGATATGGGCAACACAGGAAACTATACCACAGTTCGGAATTCAGCAAAACCTGAAATCTGGACTAATCTAGTTCAGCAAAGGTGGGAAAAGAGAATATATATATATATATATACATATATATATATATTTTTTTCAGGAAACAGCAAAAAAAACACACAGAATGCTATAAACAGGCTAGCATACTTTAGTGTGTAGCCTACAACAGTTATACAATACAAAAACGACTTAAATTGATATAAAACAAGTACAAAAACTGTAAAAAGCAGAAGGCAAATGCAATTTAAACTTTTTAAAGCACACACAGATCAGTTAGAGAAGTTTGGGGCAGAACATATTTTCAAGTTTGCGATTTTGGAAAATGTTTCAGACCCTGCAGGTGGTGACAATAAAACCATCTTGGCATATAAGGAAGTATGGTGGCAGCTACTCACGGATGCCTCGACACCACCAGGGTTGAATGACAATATATCAATTAAACCCTTACTATTAGAACTAATAGGTAGATTTATTATTATTATTATTAGTGGGGGTAGGAACTGGTTAGGTTGACATGGTAAGATATCTTCACACATATATGGTTCATCTAGTCAGTACAGTATTTTTTAATGTTTAGGAATAGTAGTCGATTTATTAGAAATAGAAGTAGTTATCAAGTACTATGTACTTCACATTTTTAGACTAACATACATGTTTAAGATATGTATCAAATACTGTCATTTAGATGTATGATTATTGATCAGCTATTAAGAGTATTTAAGAATTTATTTCTATGTGTGTATTTTAACATTTTAGGAATTGTTCATTTTATATGACATTGAATACTATGATCAGTTATAGCACTATGTCCCTTTAAATTCTAATGGATTTGGCGCCAAAGATAGTATTTAAACTCTTTGTAAAATGTTCTGATGAAGCTCACGTTTGAGTGAGTGAAAGCGCTTAACATTTTTGTCACAATAAATGAAGATTGCTACTTTAACTTCTGATTCTGGCGACTACTTTCCAGTTTTGAGAACAACATTGACTCGTTTTTTTTCCAGAGGACTGGGGCTGTTTGTTTGGATAGTGAATATGTTCTGGCGTTTGTGGAGGTTGGCATTTTGTGTTTATAATGTTTGATTAATCACAGGTTAGATGACTGAAGTAATGATTGTTCTTGCAGTCACTGTTCAAACGGCAATTGGATAAAAATGCATAATGCAGCACTATGAGGAAGAAAATAAGCAGGATGATCATTCAGCAGCATATAGAGTCTGGCAGCTCTACCAACACAGAAATCTGAATTTTCACATTGCATGCAGAGAAAACCAATTAAAAATGATGTAGCCATAGTGAAATAGTAGAAGAACTGCCAAAGTTCAGTGTTCTTATGCAGACAGCACATCTCTACTAAGTAAAGAGTACATATGACACACACAGTGGATGCAAAAAGTTTACACACCCCTGCTAAAATGCCAGGTTTTTGATATATAAAAAATAAGACCACAATAAATCATTTCCAAATTTTTCCCACCTTTAATGTGACCTACAACCTGTGCAATTTAATTGAAAAACAAATCTGTTAGAGAAAAAATATAAAAAAAATAAAAATGTACAATAAGCTGGTTGCATAAGTGTGCACACCCTTAAACTAATACTTTGTTGAAGCACCTTTTGATTTAATTACAGCATTCAGTCTTCTTGGGTAAGTGTCTATCAGCATAGCACATCTTGTCTTGGCAATATTTGCCCACTCTTCCTTGCAAAAGCGCTCCATATCTATCAGATTGCGAGGGCATCTCTTGTGCACAGCCCTCTTCAGGTCACCCCACAGATTTTCTATTGGATTTAGGTCTGGGATCTGGCTGGACCATTCCAAAACTTATAATTTTCTTCTGATGAAGTCATTCTTTTGATTTGGATGTATGCTTGGGGTCATTGTCATACTGAAAGGTGAAATTTTTCAGTCTTCTCCGCTTTCTAGCAGATGCCTGAAGGTTTCGGGCCAAAAGTGACTGGTATTTGGAACTGTTCATAATTCCCTCCACCTTGACTAAAGGCCGAGTTCCAGGTGAAGAAAGGCAAGCCCAAAGCATGATACTGACACCATGCTTCACCGTGGGGAATGGTGTTCTTTTGGTGATGCAAAGTTTTGTTTTTGCGCCAAATATACCTTTTGGAATTGTGGCCAAAAAGTTCAGCCTTGGTCTCATCAGACCATAACACATTTTCCCACATGCTTTTGGGAGACTTGATGTACTGTTTTGCAAATTTTAGCTGGGCCTGGATGTTTTTCTGTGTAAGAAAAGGCTTCAGTCTTGCAACTCTACCCCATAGCCCAGGCATATTGAGAATACAGGAGATTGTTGTCACATGTAGTACACACCCAGTTCTTGCCAGAAATTCTTGCAGCTCCTTCAGTGATACTGTAGGTCCTCTTGGCAGCCTCCCTGACCAGTTTTCGTCTTGTCTTTGTATCAGTTTTGGAGGACGCCCAGTTCTTTGCAACATCACTGTTGTCCCATATTTTCTCCACTTTTTGATGACTGTCTTCACTGTGTTCCATGGTACATCCAATGCTGTCGAAATTTTTTGTACCCTTCTCCTGACTAATACCTTTGAACAATGAAATCGCTCTGATGCTTTGTAAGCTCTCTGCGAACCATGGCTTTTGCCGTCAGGAAAATCCTACTAGGACAGCTGAACTTTATTTGGGGTTAATCAGTCTCTTCAATTGATGGCAGGTATGTACCCAAGAAGACTGAATGTTGTAATTAAATCAAAAGGTGCTTCATCAAAGTGTTAGTTTAAGGGTGTACACACACATGCAACCATCTTATTGTATGTTTTTTATATTTCTTTCCCCCAACAGATTTATTTTTTTTCAATTGAATTGTACAGGTTATAAGTCACATTAAATGTTATGGTGAGTACATAACTTCTTAATCTGAAGTAGGAACTTCATTTGTCAGCAACCTTTGGGACAGAGTCCCCAGCTACCTGAATCCTGGGTGGCCTTTATGGAAGAACATTCTGGAGCACTGCAGAGCCAAAGGATGCCCTACCTCTGGAGACAACATCCAGTTTGTAATGGCTGATAAAGGTATGAGATGAGGCCCAAGTGGCTGCAGAACAAATATCATCTAAGGGAACCCTAGATTTAAAAGCCACCGAAGTAGCGACAGCCCTAGTAGAATGAGCTCGGACTCCCTAAGGTGCAGGCCTTCCCGAACTCTGATACGCTAAGAGGTTACAACTAGCTATCCACCGTGATAGTGTAACTTTAGAAACTGACTTGCCTAAACTTGTTTTGGCAAAGGAGACAAACAACTGGTCAGATTGCCTATGACCAGCAGTTCGATGAATATAAAAATGTAATTGTCTGTGCACATCCAAGGAATGCAGTTTGTACTCTCCTTTGTTCTGGTAATTGGGAAAGAACACCGGAAGATTAATAGATTGATTAATATTAGCTTCCGAAGATACCTTAGGCAGAAAGGACGGATTGATCCTGAGGTAAACTCTATCTGGATGGAAGGCTAAATACGTCGGTTTAACACAAAGAGCCTGAAGTTCAGAGACCCTTTTAGCTGAAGTAATGGCCACCAAGAAGGCCGTCTTCCAAGAGAGGTATTTAAGATCAACCGTAGCCGCCGGCTCAAAAGGGGGGCCAGTCAAGGCTTGGAGAACCAAAGACAAATCCCATGGGGGGGTACTACCTCCCTGACTGGAGGTCTGAGAAGGAAGGTACCCTTGAGGAAAGCTTTACAAAGCTTGGAAGTAATTAGAGGGCTCGATTCATGCCCTACATGATAATGCAAAATCGCTGCTAGTTGTACCTTGACTGTAGAGCAGCTAGCCCCTTGATTAAAAAGGGTAGTTAGGAAATCCAAAACCGACGTAAGAGGCACCGTGAAAGGATCCAAGTGATGGTGCTCCGCCCAGATGGAGAAACGTTTCCACTTACTTCGGTAGACTCTTCTGGTGGAAGGTTTGTGTGCTGCTACTAGGATGGCTTTGATTGGTGAGGAGATTCTGGGAGTCCTTATCAGGAGTGGAACTGGAGCAACCAAGCAGTCAGCTTGAGGTTGACCAGCTTGGGGGTCGGAAGACCCAGAGGGTGAGTAATGAGATCCGGGAGTGGATCCAGAATCCATGGTGGATGAATCAGGTGAGACCACAAGTACAGGAACCATGTTTGACGAGGCCAGAATGGGGCAATGAGAATCATTTTGCTCCCCAGCTAACTGGCTTTTTGTAAGAGTTTCAGCATCATGGGCAATGGAGGGTAAGCGTAAAGGAGACCGGGAGGCCAAGTATGTACTAGAGAGTCTCTCGGGGACTCCCCCTGAGGGGGGATTAGAACAAAGTAACTGTTGCATTTGGTATTTGAAGGAGAGGCAAAAAGATCGCAACAGGGTTGCCCTCATTGGGCAAATATTTGTTTCACTACTAGAGGATTGAGAGACCATTCGTACAAAGTCAGAATCGAACGACTGAGCCTGTCTGCTAGGATGTTGGAGCATCCTGGAATGTGCGTTGCAATAAGAAAGCAGTTGGTGGAAATCGCCCATTCCCACACTCTCATGGCCTCGCGACAAAGAGGATAAGACCTGGTTCCCCCCTGTTTGTTGATGTACCAGACAACAAACATGTTGTCCATTTGTACTGCAATCGTCCCAATCGGAAGAAGGCTGTGAAGTGCCTGCAACGTCAAAAGCACCGCCCTCATCTCTAGGATATTGTTATGCAAAGAGGTCTCTGTGTCGTTCCACGTGCCTTGGACCGTTCTGCCTGAATAGTGCCCCCCCACCCCAGGCGACAGGCATCCGTGGTCACTGTGGCGATGGGGGAAGGCATCGAGAATGGTCATCCCATGTGGAGACTCGGGGACTGGAGCCACCACATGAGCGACCCTCTGCAAGCCCTGCTTAGGGGAATAGGATGGGACAGGGGGTTGCGAGACAGGGACCATTGTACTTGGAGGGTCCACTGCAGGACCCTCATATTTAGACGGGCTAGGGGCAGTAGAGGAATAGCTGCCGCCATGGACCCTAGAGCCCTCAGGATCAATTCTGCAGGTGGAGCAGGAAGTCTGAGAATGGCCTGGACATGCAACCTCAGGTTCTGAAGCCGATCGGGAGTCAGGAAGGCAACCATTATTCTGGAATCCAATCTCGCCCCTATGAAATCTATTACCTGTGTAGGGACCAGAGAGGATTTGGTCATGCTGATAGTCAACCCTAGACGTGGAGCAAGGTTGAGGAAATAATCCCTGCCTGAACAGAGCAGATGCCTTGTTGGGGCGATGAGGAGCCAGTCGTCCAGGTACGGAAAGACCTGAATTCCCTGAAGCCTCAGGTGGGCCGCTATGACCACCAAGACTTTGGTGAACACACTGGGGGCTGAGGTGAGACCGAAGGGAAGGGCCCTGAACTGAAAGTGACTGGCTCCCAGCCGGAAGCGGAGGAACCTCCTGGAGAGTCTGTCCACTAGAATGTGGTAGTACGCATCCTTGAGGTCTATCGAGCACATCCAGTCGTTCTCCCGTAATAGGGGGAAAATAGATTGTAAGGTGACAATTTGGAACTTTTCTTTGGGTACTACCAGGTTCAGGAGAGAGAGATCGAGAATGGATCTCAAGTCCCCCGTCTTTTTTGACACCAGAAAGAACCTGGAGTAAAACCCCGATCCGAACTGATCTGAGGGGACGGGTTGGATGGCTCTTTTTTTGCAAAAGCTGCTGAATTTCTGTAGCAGCTGCCTCCCTTTGATTGGGTGGTACGTCAGGGAGGCTTTTGGTTTTGGGGGTTACAATAAAAGGAATATGGTAACCTCTGGATATGATGTGAAGCACCCAGCAATCTGTTGTTATGGACTCCCACATTGCTAGGTGCTTTGAAAGACCCCCCCCCCGACTGCCTCCAGAGTGGAGCAGCCGGGCAACCCCTCAGGGGTTCTGCGTGGGCCTCTCAGAGAAAGGTTCTCTGGACCCAAAATTTCTGGGACCCCCTCTGCCTCTTGGGCGGCATCCTCCCTGTCCTCCTCTGTCACGAGAGGACTGGTTGTCCAGAGCAGACTGGGACTGATGCGATTTTCGGAACCACATCTTCTTCTGACCCTTTTGGTTCTTGGAAAAGGACCTCTGGGGAGCAGAGAAGCGGACTCCGACGGCAGACAATGTCTTCCCGTCTTTCTCGCTCTGGACTAAAGTGTCGCGAACGGTTTTGCCAAACAGTGCAGAACCATCAAAGGGGGCATTCGCGAATGACGCCTTAAAGGGTTCCGAGAAGTCACAGTGTCGGAGCCAGGCCTGATGCCTAATTACCAGGCCAGCTCCACCAGCTCTAGCGGCTCCTTCAGTGGCGTGTGACAAGAGCCGCATAGAGGTGTTGGAAACTGAACGTAGAGTAGACATTTGGGAGGAGCACAATTGCTTGTCTCCTTCCGACATGGACTCTGGGGGGGATGCAGCGTATTCTTTTATTAGATCTCGCTGCATCCGGATGACGTGTGCCATATAGTTCAGCGCTCTCATGGAGAAGGTTGCTGAACTAAAGACCCGCTTCCCCAGGTGGTCCATCGCTCGAGAGTCCTTACTCGGCGGGTGGACCGCAGAGCTCTCCTGAGCCAGCTCTCTCTTGGTGGCCACCGCCACCAACATGGCATCCACGGGGGGACCTCTGCTCCAGTGGGTTCTTTCAGCAGGGGGACTCAGGATTCTATCCGGGCACTTGGGGACTGGCTCTACAGTGTCCGGCTCCTTCCAAGCCCTGGTGGAAATAAGGTCCACCAGGGGGTCGGGGGAGGGGACACCCAAGAGGTAGATGGCCCTGCTTCGAACGCCTCTAGGAATACGGACTCATCGGAGGAAGCCTTAGGGGCAGACCACCCTCCCCTAATCCCGAGCATTTCCATGATGTCTCCAAAGGAGACATCCTTGGGGGTGACCTTGGGGAGCCTTCCCCTTCATCTAAGTCCGTATCTTCGGTAAGGGACTCAGGTGAGTCCACGTGCCTCCTCTTACACTTGGCTTTGTGAGGGACCTCCTCGGGGGGGGGGGCTGTCCGAGGAAGACTCACCAGCAATATCACGTTCCAAAGGAACACCCAGAGAAGCTGAAGCAGGCTGTCCCGAAGGCTGGGTGATGGGGAGCCCAGACCAGCTGAGAGGGAGTGCAGGGGGGAGCCGAAGCCAGGGCAGGAGGTCCGGATGCACTCAACAGTGCCTTCTCCACCACCGCGAAAGCCGAGGGGGAGCTACTCTCGATAGGCTCCGAGAGTCGGCTCCCACTCAGATCCGAAGCGGGGACCGGATCCAGGGCCGAGACCTTCGGATCCGAAAAAGCCGTGCGCTCCAACCGGGACAGAGCCGAAGTCACACAAAGTCCCTCGGATCCGAAGCTCAGCCCACGGCTCCGTGAGGTCGGATCCGACAAACTCGAGGGACCAGTCAGAGCCGAAGTAACTAGCACTGTGTCGGCTCCAACCCACCGCTGGATCCGATGCGGCTCGGCTCCAAATGCTCCGAACCCGGGAAGCGGGACAGAGAAGGAGCAATTGGAGCAAAAAATGGGGTCGAGCTTCCCCCCGGAGGGGGGGGGGCAAGAGCACTCCCATCTGCAGCTGGGCCTGGATGAACCTCATCATCCGGTCCATGTCTGCATCTGACATACTGAAGGTGGACCTCGATGAGGCCACCGAGGCAGACCTAGAGTGTCGCCTCGATGACCTTGCCGGGGACGGGGTCACCTCCTCCCCAGGTCCCGGTGAAAAACAAGGGGACCGGAGCCGAGGAGGAGGCGATCCAGAAACCCTGGATGGAGAAGCCCGCTTGGCGGGTGGGGCCAAGGAAGAGTCCTCGGCCCACCGCTTATGGTGCTTCTCCTTCCTTTTGGTTTTTACGGCCTCCCTCTCCTCCGGAGCCGAAACGGAAGGCTGAGTCCCGACCGGAGGGAGGGAGCCAGGGGTGGCTACCACCGAGAGCTGGGTAGCGGCGACAGAAGAACCAGAGGCCGGAGCAGAGTCCGGGGGCAAAAGGCCCGCCAGGATCAGCTTCGACCTCCGGTCCTTAAGTGCCCTGGGGTTGAACGCTGCACAAATCGCTCATCCCGAAGAGAGGTGTTCAACCCCAAGGCACCTAATGCATCGGGTGTGGCCATCCACCGGTGAAAGCTTATGGCCACACTCGGTGCATTTTGAAAAGATGGCTTTAGGGGCCTCCGACATGTTGTACAGAAAACACAGTCACTAGGCCCCTACACACACCACAAACACACACTATGAACCAGCGAGGGTAGGGAGGAAAAAATTCTACAAAAAAGATATAAAAGAGGGAACCTGAACAGTGTTACACACTCACACAAGAGAAAGTACTAAAAAAAGTCAAGTTTTTCTCACAAAATTCACTGAACTACCAGAAGCTCGAAATCCAGCTTGTAGGCTTTTAGCGCAGCAAACTAGATCTGAAATCAGTCAGGGTTGGCAGGGGATTATGGGTAAAGGGAGAAGCTAGGAGCTCGGATCTATGCTGTGGTAAAAGTTGCAGGCTCGGATCCGAGATCGGATCCGTATCCCAAAGGTTGCTGACAAATGAAGTTCCTACTTCAGATCACATTTTCCCACATGCTTTTGGGAGAGTTGATGTACTGTTTTGCAAATTTTAGCTGGGCCTGGATGTTTTTCTGTGTAAGAAAAGGCTTCAGTCTTGCAACTCTACCCCATAGCCCAGGCATATTGGGAATACAGGAGATTGTTGTCACATGTAGTACACAACCAGTTCTTGCCAGAAATTCTTGCAGCTCCTTCAGTGATACTGTAGGTCCTCTTGGCAGCCTCCCTGACCAGTTTTCGTCTTGTCTTTGTATCAGTTTTGGAGGATGCCCGGTTCTTTGCAACATCACTGTTGTCCCATATTTTCTCCACTTTTTGATGACCGTCTTCACTGTGTTCCATGGTACATCCAATGCTGTCGAAATTTTTTTACCCCTCTCCTGACTAATACCTTTGAACAATGAGATCGCTCTGATGCTTTGTAAGCTCTCTGCGAACCATGGCTTTTGCTGTCAGGAAAATCCTACTAGGACAGCTGAACTTTATTTGGGGTTAATCAGTGTGTTCAATTGATGGCAGGTATGTACCCAAGAAGACTGAATGTTGTAATTAAATCAAAAGGTGCTTCATCAAAGTGTTAGTTTAAGGGTGTACACACACATGCAACCATCTTATTGTATGTTTTTTATATTTCTTTCCCCCAACAGATATATATATTTTTTTCAATTGAATTGTACAGGTTATAAGTCACATTAAAGGTGGGAAAAGTTTTGAAATGATTTATTGTGGTCTCAGTTTTATCACAAAAACATGGTATTTTAACAGGGGTAGGTAAACTTTTTATATCCACTGTAATACAACAAATGCACGAACAGTTAATTCTAAAGGATTACCCACATCATAAAATGGAAGTAACAGAATGCCATATGTGCATGTAATGGTGCAAACTATCACCCTATGGGCAACACTACAAGCTACTGCAGCAATTCAGACACACATACATATATATAGCACATCCACAGTACATACAAGCAACAAAAATAGGATTGTGTTTTAACAAGTGGACACACCTAGAACTCAGCAAACATTGGCAAAGCTACCAGCATCCAAAATGACACTCCACTTTACATGCCTGATTGTGGGCCCCATGTGCAAACACTCTGCAGCATTTCATAATGAGTGCTCTAAGTTATAAGACCAATGTCTTTTATACTTTGAGCAAACACTTTATATGGTGGTTTTTACAGCATAATGTGATGTGAATGCATAAGGTCATGATGTAGTGCTAGGTATGAGTACCTTAGTCTCTCTCTCTCTCTCCATCAGACAATGATTAGGGGGTCAATTTATTATGTATCTGAGGACATGGATGTCAAAAGTAATTAATTTCAACAGTGAAGCTCAACAGGAGAATCTTGGCATCTGTATTGAGAACACACAAGGAGTATGAAGTGTTTTGCCAGCCTTTGAAAGCTGGCAAAATACATAGCTCTGGCATAAAGACAACAGGCAGAAAGTGTCCCTCTGACGAATAAATAGCTTCAAAACCTGTTAGACACACTGTTCTGCCATATTTTTGTTCATAAGTGTGGCACAGCATAGTATCTGACAGCTTTCAAAGTTGTTTTACGTTCTGTAGATGTTCTTTACAACCCAGCACTGCCCCCTGATAACACCTAGCCCAAGAACCACTCAACATCATTTAGGTGTGCTTAACAAAAGCTTGCTGAGCAGTATCTAATGTCAGAAATGTGCTTAACAAGCTTGTCTCTTTCCAAATTTTTAGCATAACTATGTTGTCTGATGCACTACATGTACATTAAAATTCTCCCAGCTTCTAGGATCCCTTTCAAGTCCTACTTAAATTATTCTAGGCATGAACTCT